>NC_133472.1:4640215-4715852 GCF_025370935.1 Choristoneura fumiferana | reverse complement strand
TAGAAAACAAACATGAGAGGTAATGGTGGATGAACGATCTTTCAAATTGTTAACGAAATTTTTTTTCAAGCCAAACTAATTTTATTTTTTGCCTTGCCATGGTAACCAGAATCGTGTAAGTAAATGGATGTCGTTGTATATTTATTTACAACAGTTCAGTTAAGACGGCATTAAGCTATTTCTGATGCGGGCGAAGCCGCGGGTTAAGGTTAGTGTATAAATAAATGTAAAAAAAGCCAATAGTTGACATCATAAAACGATAACTCCAAGATGTGACTGGTAAAAAACAATTTTAGCCTTGAAAACCAGATTAACCCTCAATGAGGGCTATCGTTTTTTGTCTCACTAGATGGCGCACTGTAGCGTGAGGTTTTTAAGTAGGTTTCAGGTTGTTATTACGGGGTAAAACAAAGTTTAATTAAAAACATATTAATACAACTTAAAACCGTACATAAAAATAAATGCACTCAGTATTGATATCCCGTTTTGTTCGGAAAAAATAAAAAACAAATTTCTGAAAGACATAACTGTCTCAAAACACGATGTTACTGCCCCGGAACGTTAATTGCCATATTAATTTGGATATTGCTAAAATATTCACAACCATTATAAATAATAAATAAACCCGCGTATGCATTACCCAAATACAATGAGATTTGACATTTGGTAGACCTCACCTACACTACGCCTCTGTGGCGTAATAGATACGCATAGCAATCATTAACGCAAAATTAGTTTTCAGTACTGCTTTAATAAAAGCAAATAATTTAGTCGGTACTTTTAACCGAAATATAAAGAAGAAGAAGAAGATAAATTTATTACAAATCAAAGATAACAATATTATTAGGTACAAAAAAAAAAACACAAAGGTACGTAGCATTGCGGTTGTAATACACTGGCTATTACTAATGCTGAAGCGTTAAGAAACCCCAGCGCTGTTATTTTCATACCAGCACCGTCGTAACCCCGGACCAAAATAAACAAATACTACACAACATTAACTACAAAAAGGCTAATAAAAACATAACATTTGTAAGTGATATAATTATTTTTCAACTATTAATATTATGCACTCATTTGCCAAGTATACACGCGGGCTAAAAAGAAAAATTAAATTAAAGAAAGAAAACGAGACAAAAAAGCAGTTTTGTGAAATAGTGCTGTTTCAGATGTAAGTACCTACCACCAGCCAAATATGTGGTCTATCTTCATCTAAAGTTGATAATCGTTTGCATGTCCTAAAACAATAATACCAATAGACGTGTCTGTCAACTTGAGAGTTCGCTTTAGGGATATTCATTTGATAGGAACTTGTTTAAAAATTTATAGACCACTTATTTGGCTGATGGTACCTATTGAATACCTAATCCTTTATCCATCCCCCACGTGTAGCATATTGTAGGCAGCTAGGTATAGTATAATAAGATACGTTGTATCGCAGTATAATATGCAGTATAAAAAGGACAAACACTACTTTGATACTGGATTTTACGGTATTTGACAACTCCTGATTTTGCCATATCTTAATATTATTATGCAAATATAGATATACAGATAGTGTTTAGCGAAGAGAAAATTTAAATCAGTTGAAAATTGGATTTATAGTGATTTTTTGAAAAATCTCTATATCTGTCTCTTTCTCAAACGCTTTTCTCTATGCAGCAAGTAAGGCGGTACTGGCGTGTGACGTCACATGCCAGAATGGCTTTCTCTGTCTAATCTTGAATTTCAAACCTTTATAACTTTGTCATTTGTAAAGGTAGCTTAAAAATTGTTTTTCTATTCGATAACAGGCATTGTGTACTGTTAATTTATAAAACATATACAAAATGGTCAAATACCGTATTGTGCTGCACGCGAAAAATTAATTCAACGCGGATGAAGTCGCCGGCGGAAAGCTAGTTAAGTATCTATTTGAATCGAAATTGAACTGAACACCGAATTTGATGGCTGATAATTGCGATGGAGATGGAGCAGAAGCAGCCAAGTTGCATTATAACTCAACGTACATTCAAGGGCAAAGATATCGGCTCGGCCAAAGTTGCAATAATATATGTATACACGGCCTTAATGTTATGTGCAAAGTCGTGTTTGAACATATGATACGTATCTTCACTGGTATTCATGAAGACACGCTACAAAAATCAATTGCTAGAACATGAAGCAAAAAGAAGAAAAGCAAGAAAAAAAAATAAGATAAGAATTTAAACAAATCACAGAAGCACAACGATAGCGTGTTTTAAACAAGCCAGCGCCATCTATGAGCACAATAACGAACTTATTTAATGGAGAAAAACATCTATTTATAGTTCAGCACCTCGTCCTCTTGATCCAGAAAACTTGTAGGCGTTTGTTCTTGCGCTACTACGTTACCAATATTTTAAAGTAAATACAGAAAAAAACGCCTCCTCTCTGTCATCCTCGTACGCTGCGTCCTGTTCCGTCTTTGATCGCCGCCATTGTATTTTTTTGGGCGAAAGCGTTACCATATTCGTCACTCATTTTATATATTTTGAATAATTACTAGCCAAAATGAACAAAAGGAAAATATACATAAAAGTAAATTTATTGTTTAAAATGGGTTGTAATTAACGCAGCTTCTTTGAACTGTCATTTTTGGCTTCTAATTTAATTGTTTGTCTTCTGAATTAATAAATCAGCGAGTAATTTTAAGCGCCTAATAAATACTTTTCAAGCGACTGTAAATTGTGTAATCCAAGCTACGTTTTAATAAATCAGCATGACGATTATTATATAGCAACTAAATTTGTAATATGCCTACAAATGTTAAGCTTCTAATAAGTGTATCTATTGCATCTAGCAAACAATATTAACAGACTCTAATTTAATATTGTCACTTCTATTTTAATACATTAGTTTAGTGTACGGAAATTATGACTGAAGCAACCATAAATAAACATCAAATTTAATAATATTGTCATCAAAAAATTAACGTATAACGGCGCGGCGCACGACGCGGACGATGCCGCGTCGTGGAGATATACGGCTTCGTGACGTGAACGTAAAATGGCGCGGCGCGGAGAAACGGAGCGGAGGCAACGGAGCGGAACGGAACACGGAGCGGAACGGAGGCAACGGAGCGGAGGTAGTGGAGCGGAGCAGAGGCAGTGGAGGTAGTGGAGCGGAGCGGAGGCAGTGGAGTAAAGCAGAGGCAGTGGAGCGGAGCGGAGGCAGCGTAGCGGAGGTAGCGGAGTGGATTCAGTGGAGTAAAGCGGAGACAGCGTAGTGGAGCGAAGTACCACGGAGCAGAGGAAGCGGAGCGGAGCGGAGACTGCGCAGCGGAGTGGAGGCTGCGGAACGGAGTGGAGGCAGCGGAGCGGAGACAATGGAGCGGAGGCAGTGGAGTGGAGGTAGTGAAGCAGAGTGGAGGCAGTGGGGTAAAGAGGAGATAACGGAGCGGAGACAGTGAAGTAAAGCGGAGGCAACGGAGTGGCGATAGACAATGGAGCGGAAGCAGAAGATCGGAGGTAGTGGAGTGGAGCGGAGGCAGTGGAGTAATGCGGAGACAACGGAGCGGAGTGGAGCTCCACTGCCTCCACGCCGCTCCAATGCCTCCGCTCCACTCCGCAGCCTCCGCTGCGCTGCCTCCGCTTCTATTTTCTGCTTTAAGGTACAAAAGGCAACGACCGAACCTATAAAAGCTAACATAATTGTTGGAAAGAAATCGATACAAGACCAAACAAAAAAGATTAACTTAAAACATGTCCATGGTAGTCCTTCAAAATTTAATGCAATGATATGAAATGCAGGCGGAGGCATGAGGTTGAGTGATATGCAACAAATGCATGCCTCCGCCTGCATTTCATATCATTGCATTAAATTTTGAAGGACTACCATGGACATGTTTAAGTTAATCTTTTTTGTTTGGTCTTGTATAGATTTCTTACCAACAATTATGTTAGCTTTTGATACTTTTAATTTTTTTGTCTTGTTTCGATCATTTCAGTTCACTTTTGCAGTCGGGTTTTTGATTTTTGTTAATTGTTTTTTTTTATTTACGTCTTTTCAGTTAAATTATTTACAGTTTTTTAAACAGTTTCCTTTTAAAATGTAAAAGCGCGGATTCATGAAAAATTATTAATGACTCGATATTCAACTAACGAAATAAATGTGTCCGTTTGGCACGAATTCCTGATAGCTATAGAACGAGGCCTAAATTATAAGCTGGGCGATAATTCGAGCGTTTTGACCGCCTCTTTTTTCTGAGACATCTTTCGATTGAATGGTGGCCGAGAGTCCCCTTATGTTCCTCTTTGCGTTCTACCTCTCTCCCTGCCTTTTTCCCTTCAAGTTCGGCGGCGGAGAGTCCCGTCGGGTCAGTTATGGGGCGCATGATATGCATGGGCAGCCTGCTTCACCGCTTTTGCTTTATTTATTTACCTAATTATGTCGTAAATCTGTTCTTTTTTGCATATACAGGGTGTCCCAGAAGTACCACGTCACAGTGACACCAGAGGTAGGCCAGCTCAAGTGGAACCTAACCAACCCAACATGACCCCAGTAAAAGTTGCACGGTTTTCGAGTTATTACCGAAATAAAGATTTTTGGGGATACTCCCCTTTGTCTTCACATTTTTAGTACCAGCATCGACTTGGAAAGCTCTTAATAACAGTTTTTTATGTGGATCGAATCGTGAATAGTCACTTCAGAAGTGCAGTGTGTTATTTTGGCAGTAACTACCGTAAAATGCTGAAAAAAACTTTATTAATCTTGATTTAAGTTGTCTCAAAAATAAGAATTTCAACTTTAACCATCTGCCATGAAAAAAAATTACTAGAAACGAAACAAACAAATAACGCCAATAAATTAGGCATGTTATGCAGATTCAGAAATGGTACGACACATGTATCTTACTGAAATAACATTGGCATTCTTATCACTTTGCTGATGCCGCAAGGCGTCACTGTTCAGCTGTTAAGTAAAAACATGTTACATTACCTACTAATTTATTGAATCAGGCGTTACTTTGCTGAGGTTCATATTAATGAACTGAAACAATCACCTACTTTGCTCACCCGCGACCTTATGATAGCTACGTTTATACTAGAAATGTGTGTTCATTCAGTTCCTCCTCCTCCACACTGCAAAAATACAGGGTAGTTCGAAGGACTCGCGCTGCTAGCAGACTTGACACCCCACACTTCAGTCTACTCGTGACCACGGCCACTGTAATTTTGCCGAAACGTCGAGGTAAATATTACTCGTGTGTGTAAGCGTGATAAGTCCCGTTGGTGGTATTATGAATATGAATGAAAATCACGAAAGTTTAAAACGTTAAATAATATTATTTGGTTAACGCTATAATCTGGACATCTTTAAGGTCAAAGTGAACAGACACCTTCTAGACAAACGTGTACCATCTTAGGCCTCATCTTCGCCTTCCATCAAGTGAGATTGAGGCCAAACGTAAGCCTATTAAAAATATTCTAGAACCAGATTTATTTCAATGAAATATTCTGGAATGAAGAATCGGCTTGCAAAAGGGATGGATATTTCAATTTACACAACGTCCATAGCTGGCAGACAGAAAACCAACACAGACACATGAAGAACGAGAAGATCGGTCCCAATACCAATTCAAAATTAATTTGTGGACTGGAATTCTTAATGGACAAATTGTGGGACAGGTCGAGTTGCCTCCTATTCTTAATGGTAGAAACTATTTACAGTTTTTGCAAAACGACCTGCCTGGTTTATTAGAAGATGTACCGTTGGCACTGACACGAACCATGTGGTACCAACAAGATGGTTTCTCGGCACATTACGCTCGGCTAGTCCGTGAGCACCTCAGCGAAACATTCCCTGAGAGATGGATTGGTCGATTGGGACCAATTTTAGGGCCACCGCGTTCCCCGGATCTAAACCCACTAGATTTTTTTTATTGGGGATGTTAAAAAGACAAAGTTTACGCAAAACCAATACGCTCTGAAGAAGGATTGCGGCAACGAGTATTCGACGCGGCCCGTACCATAGTTTACGAAAATTGAGCCGAAATTTTATTAAACGATATTTTTTGTGCATCAGAGTCCATGGGAGACAATTTGAACATTTATTGTGAACTAAATTTATTCCAATAAATGAATGAAAGATAAATCTGTTTTTAACCACCCACGCAAAAAGAAGGGTGTTATAAGTTTGACCGCTATGTCTGTCTGTCTGTCTGTCTGTGGTACCGTAGCTCTTAAACGCGTAAACCGATTTGAATGCGTTTTTTTTATTATTTGAAAGCAGGTTTTCCAGCGATGGTTCTAAGACATATTCTATCAAAATCGTTTCAGCCGCTTTTGAAATATTGAACTTTGAAGTGACAAAGTTGGCGATTTTCCAACTTTTTTTTGGTTAGGTTATATCCGGTTCTTTAGGATCCGGTCCTAGCCTTGAAAAGGGAGACAAATATTAATATTTAACCTTCGTGCATTTGGCAAAATAATGGTATCAGATAATAGATGAGCTATCGCTATACACAGCATTTTTGTACCACTTAGCAGGGACTGCTTTCGGAGTTCCAGTTTTAAGTTGGTTCGATAGGGCTGCGCTAAAGTGATAAGAATGTCTAATGTTCTTGGAGTAAGATACATGTGTCATACCATTTCTGAATCTGCATAACATGTCTAATTTATTGGCGTTATTTATTTGTTTTGGTTTCTAATACAATTTTTTAATGGCAGATGGTTAAAGTTGAAATTCATGTTTTTGAGACAACTTAAATCAAGATTAATTAAGTTGTTTTCAGCTTTTTACGGGAGTTACTGACAAAATAACACACTACACTTCTGAAGTAACTATTCACGATTCGATACACATAAAAAAATGTTATTAAAAGCTTTCCAAGTCGATGCTGGTACTAAAAATGTCAAGACAAAGGGGAGTATCCCCAAAAATCTTTATTTCGGTAATAACTCGAAAACCGTGCAACTTTTACTGGGGTCATGTTAGGTTGGTTAGGTTCCTCTTGAGCTGGCCTACCTCTGGTGTCACTGTGACAGCTAACATTATTATACAAAAACTGGCCAAGAGCGTATCGGACACGTTCAGGATAGGGTTCGGCAGCCGTAAAATTCAAACTATCCGTACCGTACCTATTACATAAGTAATATTTCTAAGGATTTTGTATCTTGTACGACATTTTCAAAGTAAGTATATTTTACAAGTTAGGGTGCTATTTACTGTTAAATTATTTACCTACTAAGAATCCTGAGGCAAACTTAGCGGTAATAGTTTTATTTGTTAATTTGATAATTTTACTATCATAGTGAAACAGTTTAGTTTTTGGAAGGGGAGGGACGCTAGATTTCAACAAAAAATTGTTCTTCAAAGTTGTTTATTTTGAAAAGGAATCACTGTATCGAAAATTCGTCTCCACGACCCTGTACTGATTTTAAAAGACCTATCCAACGATACCCTACCTACTCTATAACGTTATAAGTACGAGAAAAAAGTTTTACCCCCACTTTACGTCTGTGGGAGGTACCCTAAAAAGTTTTTTTTTTCTATATTTCATTTTACCACTTTGTTGGCATAGTTGCTAAATATATCCATGCAAAATGACAGCTTTCTAAAATTAATAGTCTTCATTTTAGTTTTTAATATTTTGTACTAACATTTTAACGTATGTTATTTACTATATAACAGTCATGACATAGTTTTTTGAGATCCCTTTGATAAGTTCTTGACTTTGATACCCATATTAGTAGGATTAGAAAAATCAATTTTTGTTGACCCCCAATTATTTGCATCTCACAGCCGCCATGTTTTTTTTTTTTAACGTCACCTATCTAAGGACACTTGGGTTGCTGGGATGATTCTAATGATACCTTAATTGTCAAAATCCGTCCAGCGGTTTGAGATATGCGGTAATAAAGAATATTACATACTTACATACAAGATACGCGCGAAAAACAATACCTCTCCTTGCAGTCGGGTAATAATAAAAATGAGTGTATAATTGTTAAAGACTTTTTCACTTCTAAATCGTGTCTAATTGTAAACAAATACATACATGCGACTCGTTGCTACGGTATTCTGAATGCAGCACGCTCATTGGCGGGCCGGCCGGTTACGGCGCGTGCGCGCTCTCGTTCCCGCGCAGCGCACCACGAGGCGTGTTGCTAATTTTCAAAAGAAGACGAATTATTAATTTTGTTGCTAAGTCGTTATTTACGATGCTCTATATTGGGGGTTGATTTTGATTAAATTAGTAGACAGATATTGAAGCTCAAAAATAAATAAAGTAGCTGACTTACAATATTAGTCGCAAAATCATCAATTTTGAAGAGAATATATTTATCGGTAGCAGAGTTATATTATTTGTTGTTTGTAATTACGGCTTTTTGCACTTAGGTACAACATAAACATGCGGATCGGAAATGGCGGGAAATCAAACATCTCGTTCTTTATTTTTCCCCTGCTAATTTGCTGTCACTGCTGTAATTTTTTTTTAATTATCGATGAGGCCATTTTTTTTCTTTGATTTGTCAAGATGGCCAACATAACGCGTCTAATCCGTCTATCAGCAGCTCAACAACTAGCAGACTGCTAGCAAGCGTTTATGAATCATACTTCTTGACAACCGTTTACAAGCTTAATCAGTCTGCTAATCAAACCGATAAAACCTCAATACGGTATTTGACACCTCCTGATTTTGTCATATCTTAATATTATTATGAAAATATAGATATACAGATAGTGTTTAGTTTAAATCACTTGAAAATTGGATTTATAGTGATTTTTTGAAAAATCTATATACCTGTCTCTTTCTGAAACGCTTTTCTCTATGCAGCAAGTATGGCGGTATTGGCGTGTGACGTCACATACCAGTATGTCTTTCTCTGTCTAATGAAATTCAAATCTTTATAACTTTGTTATTTGTAAAGGTAGCTTAAAAATTGTTTTTCTATTCGATAACAGGCATTGTGTAGTTTTAATTTATAAAACATATACAAAATAGTCAAATACCGTATTAAGGATTTTTTTTGAATAATACTGATAGTAATTGTCCCAGATTGGCGCACTCAGCCCTGTTTCCAATTTTTTCAGTCTATGGTAGAGGGGAATTGTTAGTATCACCTTTCAGGTTGCACCCTCCCCTCCACAAGCAGCTCATATTGAAGCTGCAACATTGTCCTGCAAGCACTCACTAAGAGAGGCATAAGTAAGTCTTCATTGTCCTGCAAACACTCACTAAGAGAGGCATAAGTAAGTCTTCAATGGATATTATGTTGGCATCAGCCACTAAAGTTGTAACAAACACAACTTTAATCTATTAGATGCATCTATTTAAAATGTAATAGATTTTCTTACCTAAAGTTTAAAGAAGGCTTGACTTATACCTCTCTTAACTGATCTGAATAGATCTGTGATCTCACTAATTTTAGGCCCACAGTTTAGAAAAGATAGAGATTTTTTGTAAGGATTTTTCAACTTAAACCCAATGTTCCAGAATACTCTGAAACCTGGAACCCAAAAATTGTACTTAAACATCTGAATACTATATGTGCTCTAATGAAACATTAAACTTAAAAACTAAAAAATGTGTCACTTTTCTAGCATTTTTTAGAACACTTAGAGTGCAGACATTACCCTTGATTAAGTTAGATAATATTTTTAAACATAAGACTATTATAATTTGTACTCTAGATCATATAATATCTTGGCCAAGACAAAAAACCGACTTGTGTTATTTTATTGAATCAGGCGTTACTTTGCGGAGGCGTTGCTTTGAGTCTAACAACTGGTAGCATGGTGTACGGTTGTGTCACAGAAGATGAGCTCTGGTTGAGTTCGGAACGCGTCAGTGTAGTGTGGTGGTGGTGATATATGGGTTTGTGTGATTTGTGTGTGTTCTTACAGTGTGGAGGTGGAGGAACTGCATGAACACGCATATTTTGCATAAGCTTAGCTATCGTAAGGTCGCGGGTGAGCAAGGAAATTCTTTTAGCTCATTGTGTTATTTTGCCTTATTTTAGCGAAAATTTAAATATCTAAATAAATAAATCTGTTTGGCTATAGTATTGAAAGTATTCATAATGTTAACACCTTCTCTGCACACAGTACGCGACACACAGCGACTTTATTTGCGGTCAAAGAGGGTGTTAACATCAAAACTATTGGAAAGATGGTAGGCTGGACCAGTGGGTCAAATATGTTTGCTAAACATTACAACAGACCACTGGTCCAGGATGCATCTTCATTATCGAGAGCTATATGTAAGTTCACACTTAAGATTACTTATAAGTTTATATTAATAGTAACGCAAGATTTATTCTTGTTATTGTTTATTAAGCTAAGGTAAGTAACGGCGCCTATTACCGTGGTACTTAAGGAAGTTTTCAAGTGAGTCCAAAAAATTAAGGGTATCAAATCTCCTTTACAAACGAGAATAGTTTTTAAATTTAAGATCGTTTATTGAACTTTCAGTGTCGTAACTTTTCGGGCTCGTTTTAGTAATTAGTATTTGATAAAATAATTATTAAAATCAAAATACCCAAAACTTCTATTACCGTGGTAATGGACAGGCTGTGATTCTATTACCGCGAATTGAGGTTTTATTACCGAGGGTATAAAAAAACAGCAATTTCCTACCATCGGTAATAGGAACCCAGCTCATTATTTGGAACTTAATACCGAGGGATTAAAAAAATATAATGGCTTTGGTTCTGTATATTGTACATCAAGTTTTTTTTGAGGAAATTAATAAAAAACTAATATATGATTCACATAATGTATCCAGGCCACTATATGTTTTTATGCTTATGCCACGAGTAGGTTAATAACCTATATTATGATTTATGTATGCTAAGTAAAAGTCACAACTTTAACAAAGAAATTCGCCCTTACGGTACCCGAAATATGAATTATTTTAACAGAAAAATAAAATGTCACTCAGTAATTGATACTTCTTTAAGAACCTATCACCGACCCAAATAAAATTGAATGTGTCGGTAATAGATTCCCATACATTCCATTACCGAGGGTTATGCGATCATACCATCGTTAATTGGCTTAATTTGGAGTCTTGTAAAATCTAATTCCGACCCATATAAATAATAAGATAGAGCTGTGTTTGCATTACAAAACAAAAATACTTATTACAACCTTGGTATATAAACAAAATTACATAACTGTTACGTAAATATAAAATGCTATCGCAATATTTAAACATCTCGGCAAAATCTACAAATTCAGTACTGAAGCTTTTGTTAAAAATTAAGAGTTTGTTAATACTTTTCATACCACGGAAATTGTTTTTTAAAAGCGTGAACAGATCAAGATTGGATTAACTGTAACAAATAATATAAACGATAATTTATACCAAAAATAAAGGATGAAGAACCAAAATCACCACTAGCTATTACCGTGGTATACCACGGTATTACAATCCACACTTAAAAATGGTGCCTATCGCCACTGTATTTTATTTTCCATTTTAATCGTATTTCCGGGCCAAAAATAATACAAAAAGTACTCAGAACTCGTACAAAAAACTATAAAAGGCCATTTAAAAACCATAACGTTTGTTCAATTGCCATAACTATTATGTTAAACACTAAATAAGATTCGAGTCCGCTTGTATGTGGTGTCACGCGTTAGTATGGCAAATCCTCATCCTACGATGCCGTTTCGGAAATTGACGAATTGCGAGATCATTGATTTATTCACATACACAAGCGCTCATAGATCCGTGAGTCAACTAAATAAGCTTTAATCATATTAAATATTTTTTTTTAAGAAATCGATCGGTTTGATTATAACATGCGTATTTTAAATTTCCGCGGTGATGGCCGCTGATTTCGATACCCCCGGTAATAGGCGCCGTTACCTTAGCTTAATTTTAGTTTTACACTTGAGAAAAATTTGTTTCCTTAAAAAATTTTAAATATTTGACTAATCACAACTGTGTTTGCTTTAAACATCTACAAGTTTTCTGGATCATGAGGACGAGGTACTTCCCATAATTATGATCAGCCTTCACTTAGGTAAGTTCGACTGATCAGTGCCCTTAGTGTAAGTTTTCGGTTACAAAATACGTCTCGCTCCCGTTCGCGTTAAAATCTCAATTTATATGGAATCACGAACAGCGCCTCTAGCGGAACGTTTGCGATGTTCGTGTTTCCATAGAAATTGAGATTTTAACGCGTACGCGATCGAGACGTATTTTGTAACCGAAAACTTACACTAAGGGTACTGCAATTATAAGATAGGCTAAATTCGATAGTGTACGTAACATTTCATTACACGCGTGGAAAATTGTTTACAATCGTATATTATCTTGAAAAATAGGGTTGTAGATAGGTACAACGGAGGCGACATAGGTAGATCTACCAAAAGTTAGTAGATGTGACAACTGAACACTTAACTAAACGTCAACGTACGTACGTATCCTCACTGGTATTCATGAAGACACGCATCAAAAAATTAATAAAACCTGAATGTAACTGTAGCTATTATTATTGCGAATTAACCCAATCATTGACATTGGTTTGAAAAATTTAAACAAACCACAGAAGCACAACGATAGCGTGTTTTAAAGAAGCCAGCGCCATCTATGAGCACAATAACGAACTTATTTAATGGAGAAAACATCCTATTTGTTTTTCTTGCAATGTATACACCATTTATTTTAACACTAGCTTTCCGCCTGCGACTTCGTCCGCGTTGAATTAATTTTTGGCATGCAACACAATCTATCTTCTACACATCTATATAAAAATACATATTATAATAAAGCTAATATGGGTCGAAAGTCTGTACATGGAAGATATCCAAAAACAAGTTGGCTGGCTGGCTTACCTACTTAGAATCAATAACAGAACACGTTGTAACAATTTTTTGAATTTTTGTCTGTTTGTCTGTTTATCTGTTTGTCGTTTATTTGACCGCGCATCACGTGAGAACGGCTGAACGGATTTCGATACACTTCACTATTCAACCCCTAACATTGGTAGCCACTAAACTCGATTGAGTTTAGTTGCACCTTCATCATACCATAGTGCAAGTTAAATAATAGTTATTTAGATGAATGATTGGTCTCGCGCGCTCGCTCGACTAGATACCGCCGGCGTACTTGTCAAATGCGGCAACAAATAGTACGCCGGATTCGGCGTACCCGAGCCCGAGTCGAGTCAGTCGCGTTGCAAACTGCGTAAGATGCATGTACCAATTGTTTTGTTAAATTTTGGTCATAAACCGAAGTAAAATGCCAGTTTGCGCAGTGAAACTGTGTAAAAATAATACTACAAGAAATAAGAAGGACACTGGGATCACATGCCATCAGTAAATATCGTATAATTTCGAAATTACAAAATAAAATAACATGAACCCTAAACGCCATTCTGTGTTGCCGCGTACACAAGAATCAAATTCCCCGTGGTCGAGATTTTAATAAATTGAATTTTATTGTTATCATCATTAAATGATGATTAATTTTAATAACTTATTTTATTTAAGTATCTAACGTAGTTATTATATATACATAACCTAGTTCTATATTATTATTTAATGTTTATCTTTGTGATATTATATACACTGAAGGTGTATAAATTGTTACCCGACACTATTTAATTACCTCGAAAATGATTCGTATTTGAATCATAAGTCGGTTTGGTTTTAAAGTATGGCCACTTTTTGTGTGAATTTTGTCCTGTTAGGTACCTACGCTCTGGCATATTATATATTCGTAGAGGTTTAAAATTGGTACTTAGTCCGTACCCAGCGTTGGTGTTGACCGTGCAGGCTTTGTCCAGAACCCCCTCCCTCAATTGTGGAGATTTGACGAACACCGTGGGCACCGCTACCGCCGTAGCGGCTGGCCACACCAGGACAGCCAGGATCTTGGCTATCTGAAACACAAATTTCGCTTATAAATGACTATATATGTATAAGTAGTCTGCCTAACAACTTAAGCATCGTATAAAATATAAATGGAAACCAAGCCATATTGTTACATATGGCATTGTATTGTGTTGTTGTTAAACCATTCTTTTACCATATGGGCACCTTCAGCTTTAGTGTACTGTGGGGACTGTAACTTAGTAAGAGCTTAGGTACTGGGGATCAACGCGCGTGACTTTAAACTCAGTTCAAAATAAAAATGGTTATTCTTCAATTATTTGGATTTATTTTAGAACTTGGTAGCACTTATAAATAGATTTACATAAATGGTTCCATCCGCTTAGGCTATCGGGAGCAATCTGCGCTCCCGGCATGTATACCGCTGTCAATCGGTTTAAAAGTCAAATTCTAGAAAAACAATATAAAAATCCTATCCTTTTATACAAAACTAGGTTAATCTAACCTGCCAGGTGGTCAGTTTTACCACCTGCCAGCGGTATACAGCCTAGTTCCTACAGTACCTACCTTTATTTTTAATTTTGGAAAATATAGTTTTTCTACTCAGAATCAAGAGCACAATCCATTCCGATAGTAAGTATGTATGTAAACTCTTTATTGTACAAAATAAGAAAACAAACACAGATGACCAACAATGAAATATATGTACAAAGGCGAACTTATCCCTTTAAGGGATCTCTACCAGTCAACCTTTGAGTGGATGAGAGGAGCATTCAGTCAGGGACAAACAAAAAGTGAGTTTAAAAATTGAAATAGATATTGGAAGCTACAATACATTGCTTTAAATAATATAATACACAAATCTATAAAAGAATCCTAACATAAAAAAACATTAAATTAAAAAAATCAAAAACCCGACTGCTTAAACTAAAAGGAAGAAAATAAGTCTAGTGGTCTAGAACTGTTAAGTAGCTTATTTAAAGTTCAACAGTCGGGACCCATTTAAATCGTGACGCTCAAAGAATCTTAGGCCGTCTTGCCCTTTTGGAGAGGCCTTTGCCCAGCAGTGGGACACTATTGTAGGCTAGTTAAAAAAATATATATATTATTATAGCGAGGTCGGGCTACGTACCTTGGTCCTCCTTGGCCTCCCCAGTGGATTGGTGATGCCGCTCCATCGCTCCCACCCCAAGGCACACAGCGACAGTATGGACGCCGTGCAACACAGCACGTCCAGCGTGCTCCAACACGCGCAGAGAATCCAGCCTGGAAGCCGAGAAGGAAATAAATAAATGTCACGGAAAAAAGAGTTTTCACAGATCGAAAATACAAAAAGTGAGACATGGATGCACAGAAAAACCAGTAAAAGGGACCACGCTGGGAATTGAACCCTGGTCCTCAGCAATCCGTGCTGCGTGCTATAACCCCTACACCACCGCTGGACAGGAATCTAGACACGAATTTTTCCTATGCACACATTTATCTCCGCTGCTTTTTTTTGGATATTGTTATTTACGATATGGTTTCACGGGATACCCGTAAAAGTAACAAATTGGAGATGAAATAAAAAAAATACAAAAAACCAATCATGGTTTTCATTTCACAGGCGAAATATCGCTAGATGGCGTTAGTATCGTGAGGTCTGTTTGATATTTTTTTTTTTTTTTTTAATTTATTGGGGGAAAAAAACAGATACAGACACAATTAATAGCAATAGTACATTAAAGTAATGCGATAAGTATAGCCTACATCCTAAAACAATTCCCACTAAGACTTATTGGAAGATGTGGCAATGAATGTAACAATGATAACAGTTATTAATGCTAACCTAAAACTAACATTTATCATACACAACGAACAATCCGAAGCAACATGCAGTCTACACAAGGATGCCCCATATTTACAGCAATTTGACGTTTGTTTGCGATTGGCTCATTTAGTTTTAACCAATCACGAGCAAACATCAAACGGACCTCACCGATAGTAACGCCATCTAGCGATGTTGCGCCTCTGAAACCCTCATTGACCTAGACTCAAACTAAACAAAGATTGTCCAATAGAAAGCAACTGACCCACAACCCCCTATGAGTAGCCTATCTATACCATAGCACAAAACAGATAGTTCAGAAATCAATCACCATACAAGTGCGCTCGAGCAATGCACACATAGACACTGCTCACGGACACGATATCTCGGACCGGTTGGGACCAGTGCGAGCGCGAGTGCCATCCACTTGAGACACACGTCTGTGAACTTTTTTTTGCAATAATGGAGCAACAAAAAATGTTATTATAACTGTTCAGTGGACGGTCGTTCGCCAATAACGAAATCGTCGCAAGATATTTTCTGACACAAAATTATAATATAACAATCACATTAAAATTAAAATATATCATAATTTATATATACATTCTTCCCGTTTCATTCTCAACAGTAAATCAAACAACTAGATACGAGATCCACTACCACGGTAGTTTTTTGGTGCATAAGCCATAGAGCGACCGCCGAGCGTAGGTATGAAAAGTGAAGTAATAAATAATAAATAAATAATAAATATCACGGGACAATTCACACCAATTGACCTAGTCCCAAAGTAAGCTAAGCAAAGCTTGTGTTATGGGTACTAAGCAACGGATAAATATAATTATATAGATATAGATACATACTTAAATACATATAAAACACCCAAGACCCGAGAACAAACATTCGTATTTTTCGTACAAATATCTGCCCCGACACGGGAATCGAACCCGGGACCTCAAGCTTCGTAGTCAGGTTCTCTAACCATTAGGCCATCTGGTCGTCTAAAGTACAAACAGGATATTGACTTCTCAACTATCTGTGTTTTGGGACCATAGTGACCTTCACCACATCTAAATAGTACATCCCTTCTCCACTGCTCACTCAGTCTAAAGCTGATCTAGTTCACTATATCTAGTCTGTGCTAGTGACCTTCTCCTACTTACTCAGTCTAAAGGTGAACAGTTCCCTGGCAGCGGCAAGCGGTAGCACACAAGTGCCGACGAGCAAATCAGCAGCAGCCAGGCTCCCTAATGGGTAGTGCGTCGGTGTGCGGCGCGCGCGCACCAAACCGCACACAACTGCCGCGTTCCCAGCAATTGTGGCGAGGATGAGAAATGACATTGCTATAGCAATTGCACACCATGATGCTGTGGCGTGGAACATACCTGTGGAGCAAGATTTCTCTGACGAAGGCATAAGAGCGTTTATACCTGCTGAGCTTACGTTGCATTTTTGTTAGTTTTTCTCAATTATTCCGTAAAAATTGAATGAAAGTTAAAAATGTGGTCTGATAGAACTTTTCTTAATAATAAAAGTCAATGTGTCTACTCCAATAATTATTAGTGATATACTTTTATTCTTTAAAAACGAACAAGTGTTTATTAAAGGTTTAAAAAAAAAAGTATCACGCATAATTATTGCAGTAGACACATTAACTTATTCGCATGCCTATTAATAAACGGGCCTAACTGTAAGTTGGCGTAAAATTAGTTATTGTACTAAAACGGCTATCGGCTCTCTTTCTTAAACCAGCCTAAATCGGTTAAAGAGATAGCATGAAACATGACTTGGTGCATTTTACTTTCAACAAAATTGCAAATTTCATTTGGTGCTAAAGCAGCTAACTTCAGTCATTTTCCGACTTACTTGCGGGCAAGACGTTGGCTTTCGTGAGCCATTTGGAGATAGATCGTTATTGCAATAAGGAAAACATGAGTATTATGAACAACTTAAGCATATTTGGATTTACTTCTTTTTAGCACAAAATCAAACGCAAAATGTGATCGGATTGCCTCGTTTTATTAATAATAATCCTTGAATACTTGATGTTCTATTAAGACATGCATCATATATTATTTCGCTATATTTTGTAATAAAGTGATTTATGAATGCAATGTTTTTTTAAACCTTAGCAATATTATTAAATATATAAAAATAAATTGGTTTAAAAGAAAAAAGTTCAAGTAGACATTCTATACAACGTTAGGAATTATAAAAAACATAGTAAACAAAATTAAATCCTACCAAATAATTCAACGGAAACGAGAAGTGCTAATTAACTTTAAACTCGATTTTCCAAAATTCACGATTTTTGAGTTAAGACCGTTTATTACTTAGCTAAGAACAGTTCTATCAGAGCACATTTTTAATTTTTATTCAAATTAGGAATAGGTAATCGAGAAAACTATCAAAAATGCAACGTTGCCAGCTCAGCAGGTATAAACGCTCATAAGGGTCAATCAATCATTTAGTGTAGGTACGTTATTCTGTCTCATAACTTAGGAGAAATCAGTGATACATTTTGTTAGAAAAATATTAAAAAAACATTGCTTAAGCATGAAGGAATTGCCTTAAAACTGCAACTCCTAACTTTTGATGGATTTGTAACCCATAAAAATCATACTTTTATTATCTCAAGACGTTACCATGACAACAACTTAACTCTTGAACAGCTTACCATTTCCAAGCTCTGATGATGACACTACTTTTACATTTTCGCTAGGCGACCCGAAAGAGAAGCGCAAGTCAAGTCTTCCGATGTACCTAACCTCGCAATGTACAGTCAACAGTCAAGGGCATAGATTTCGACACGGCCAAAGTTACAAAAATATGTATACACGACTTGCACTGAACTTGGCCGTGTTGATATATTTGCCCTTGACTGCAATATTTTACCAACATGTCAACAACTTATATAAGTTTTTGTTAAAAACTACATTTTGAATAGGTACCTACAGGCTTTCTTTGACAAGCCGACTGTACTATTTGTTCATTGTACATGCATTGTCATCTGACTTAGGTACATAGTTATACCAAATTTCAAGTCAAACCGACCACTGGAAGTGGGCTAAAATGAACTTGCAAGATTTGACCAGCAACAACAATCAGCAGGGCAAGATGAAAAAATCTTGTGCAGCACAGCACTATTAACCTGTCATCTCCCTGGATAACAGGATCAAAGGATTTTGGGCACAAATTTGTGCCTCTGGGAGAGGACAGGTTAATTCTCACAGGAAAAATAAATACAGATTTCGTCGTTAAACCTCGTTTACCTACCTACTTTCGAACATTCCATCCATTTTTTCATAACAAAATTGATTTAAACACTATTAAGTAAATCGAGTTTTTTCAGCAATTTTTAATGATTGAGTTTTAGTGCACAAACTGTTTATTACGTGTAAATTAAAAGTATTCAGCATGTTTCATTTGTTTGATTAATTGAAGCTAGTCAAATAGTGTTAAAACATTAAATACCTGTTTAAATAAAATCCCCCTCTCTTGGATTAATTCACCAGTTACCTTTTTTATGTGAAACAAAACTTACAAATTACTTAAATACTAATTCAAACCCGTTTGACGTTTTGACTGATATTCCATTATTTTTGTGAAGGTACATTTACATTTCAAAATAACAAAATAGGGTAGTTAAATAAACAAGTGGAAAGTCCGCTTGGCGGTTTCCAAGTTAGCGTATAGATGGCGGTAGCTGTCCGCTCCATTACAATGTTGATAAAAAAACAGACTATCAAAAAATGCCTAAAAAAAGCCTCAAATAAAAATTAAAAAGGTAATAACGTAAATTTCACAGTCCCTACGGTTCAAGTCTTAGTTACTTAACAGAGTTCTGGACTACTAGATTTTTTTCTATTTGTTATTTTACTTTTTGATGGTCCTGTGAACCTGGCGGTTCGGCGTTCAAACTTCTACTCGTCCAGGATGGCTTACTTACTGGTCTCTGCAGTAATGTACTATTAAATTACATGCAAATGAATACAAATCAACATTGCACTTAGAACTTTCTGCCCTGATCAGAGAATTGTGCAAAATGGCTCAAGTTAAAAAAAAAACATTATTTTATTTGTTTTATATATATCGAAAATTAGCAAAAAATATGCCGCTTTATGATTGAGCTCACTCTTACATTTTTATTAAGTATTTCGGGAACAGTGATTTTTTTAAATCTTTAAAACGCTCTCCTGTAAAGTTTTCAAAATGGCGCTTGAATCAAATAGCCTTTTAACCGTCGATATGTAGTGATTGAATCATTCTGACTCCTACCCAGGCGCCAGGCTCACCATACTCCGCTACAGTAGGATTTGATGATGATACGCCCGATTTCGGCCATGGCGAACACTTCCACACCGCCCACGTAAAAAAATAACAAAAAATGGAACCGACTACAAAACCCTTGAAAATATTTTTCTAGGTACGTACTAGCTCGAAGTCGGTGCCTCAGCACGAGCCAGCAAGAGTGGGACAATAGTCGTCTACCTTTTTTACCTACATACTATGGGTTTCAATTTTCAATCCCTCCTGCTGGGTCGTGCTGAGTCACCGACTTCGAGCTAGTACGTACCTAGATAATTTTTTTTAAGGGTTTTGTAGTCGGTTCCATTTTTTGTTATTTTATTTTTATTTTTTTGGAGTCGGTTTTACTTTTTTGTTAAAATTTTTCTTTATTTCTCAATTTTTAGTGATTCGCAGCCAAAGTACATCTCTCACCACGATTCCATTAAGCCCAAACACGACTTAGTTGCTTTGTTTTATAACAAAGTTCCATTGCCTACCTTCTGGCTTCAGCATCAGATCAGTTAGAAAGAATCATTAACTTAAAGCTTCTTCTTAGTCGCTTATCATGATCGTTTACAGACGAGCGAGCATTACTTAGCTTTGATGAGTTCCATTGGTCATCACGGTCTTCTTCATCAGATCCTGGTTACCAAATGATACTTTCTAAATGTAAATGCTCATCTTAATGCTAAAAATGCCAAAATCGCCATAGGCGTGCCTATAAAATTTGAGGTTTGCCCTCGATTTCCCTAGGATCCCATCATCAGATCTTGACTTGGTGACAATGGGACCACCTAAGAAGAACACCCTTTCGATTAAAAAAAAAATTTTGAAAATCTGTCCACAATGAGGGCTATCGTTTTTTGTCTCACTAGATGGCGCACTGTTGCGTGAGGTTTTTAAGTATGGCTTTCAAAGTCTGTTATTACGGGCGTGAAAACAAAGTTTAGATTAAAATCATATTTAATACACCTTAAAATCGTACCATAAAAATATCGAGCATGCCACCGTGTTGCATAGTCCCCGTTTTGTTCGGAAAAAAGGGAGGACAAAGGTTTCCGAAAGACAAAACTGTCTCAAAACACTGACATTCATTGCCTTGTAACGCATAATTGCCATAATTAATATCAGGTAATGAAAAATATTCACAAAATTATTCTAATTATAAATAAACCCGCGTAGCTCACCCAAAAACTATGAGATTTGACATTTCGGAGACCTCACGCTACACTAGCGCCTCTAGCGGTGAATTCATACGCGATAGCCATCATTGACTGAGTAATCGGCGAACATATATAAAAAAAAATACAAACATTGGAACATAGAACCTCCTCCTTTTTTGAAGTCGGTTAATAAATGGCAGCAGGTGTCAGAGACTTACACTCGTCGCGTTTAGCACCGAGGTCAGCTTTACGCTGTTCCTCAAACTCGCGAACTGGTCTCAGCACAGCTGCGCCACTCAAGCTGCTGCGGTCCCAAATCTTCCCATGGCGATGGCTCGATGCCGACGCCTTTTCATATCGCTAAGTAATTGCTTTAAGGGGCTGTCTCACCATCCATTGATTAGCGTTAAACGACGGTTAAATGTGATGCCGTCTCCGTATCATCATCATCATCATCATCAGCCGGAAGACGTCCACTGCTGGACAAAGGCCTCCCCCTTAGAACGACAACTCGCCACTTGCATCCACCAAAGCCACGCAAACGAGCTATGGAGAGAGCTATGCTTGGAGTTTCTTTGCGCGATAGAATCCGGAATACGGAAATTCGTCGAAGAACTAAAGTCACTGACATAGCTGGAAAAATATGCAAATTGAAGTGGCAATGGGCAGGCCACATCGCTCGTCTCCGTCTATTCGAACAAAATAAATAGAGACGGGATCACACCTAACCGCCAGTTAACGCTAATCAATGGATGGTGAAACAGCCCCTTAGTCTAAATTAAAATGGTGTATTATTTTGCGTTGATGCGGTGTTGGTCTGGGAGTGCGATATGTCGCAACTGCACATCTTTGAACCAAAGGAGCTGTCCGCCGTGTTTACATATTATTTAAGCATTAAATGTATGTACCCACTAACCAAAATATACTGATTGTAAAAACAAACCGAAATAAAATGTATTTATTATTAATAGCATGTAGAGTTTATGCGAGTCTTGCTTGATGTTTATGCGAGTCTTGCTTGATCTTTTTGGAGGACCATCATTTATATCAAAAGCAAGCCATAAAGTCACCCAATGGAAGTTTGTTAGACTAAGAAGAAAGTAGAAGCATATCAGTAAAAAAAACAACCGAATTGATAACCTCCTCCTTTTTTGAAGTCGGTTAAGAATGTTAAAGTCGCTCGGGACTTTTCAGTTCTCATTAGCCTGAAGATTCAAATGAAAAAGATAACTGATCTTTTGTTTCAAGTTCGAATGACATTTGCATACTAATTAACCTAAGGCCTTAATCACACTTGCGAGTTACGAGCATGTTTTCTATACACATATCAGTCGCGGCGAACTCGTTGCGTAATCTGATCGCCTCCTTACGAAATACGCTCGTGATAAGGTTCTTGGTGTATTTTTATGAAATTATCGAAGGTTCATCTCATCAGAAATCGTATTGTATCAAATCACCACTCGACCAAAAGAAACAACACTTTATATGTATTCCTTTATTGTCATTTAAGGGGGAAACATTTGAAATTAAATTCATAGAAAATTTCAAATTCTTACAAAGAAATGCATTTCATAAAAATAATGATAAAATGTATTTACAATACTAAAACTAAAATATCCCTATACTAAACTTGATTTAAATTACATTTTATAATATAAATTATACTAAGTCAAGGCACGCGAAAAATTATGACAGAAAGAAGTTTGTGCCGAAAATCCATGCGGTTACAATAAAAAAAAGCTTTCTGAAACATAGCATTACAATTTGGAAAAGAACAAACTTATGTTCAAATAGGCCAACAGGGGCAGACTTTTATTTAAGTTTTACATTAAGTCTGTAGTTCACAATGATTATTACAAAAAACGACAAATATTAAAGAATCATTTTGATACTAAACATAATGACAAATTAATAAAATCCACAGTAAAAGTACCAACTGGATTATTTTTCTAAATATAAAAGCAAGTAAAAACACAGTGTCCAAAAATACAGATAATATTTTTATTGAGATATTAGCACGACAAACTTAATTCTTCTAGTGGCTAAAACCGGAACTAATGCTGACACTTACTAACTTCACGATTGTCGATAAACTAAAGCGCCACTGCCAACAGCACTAATAAATTTGCAGCTAACAAGAACCCTATTGGCCAAGGACAAAGTTGACCGTGGGTATCTACAGAATTTGGAACTTAAATACAAGTAGCGTACAATTACATAATTAAGAGAATGCGTAAGGAAGCACGAATTATGTACTTATTACTAAAACTAGTAATACACAATTATCACTACGCTTCCGAAAAATACTAGTTTACACCAGTTTGGGTCCGCTCAAGTCAGGGGCGTTCCCATTTTTACTGCTCCTTGGCACTTTTACGATGACACAAAATATCAAAATTAAAACTAAATAAAACTAAGTAAATTACGAAGATCATTTCATGTTTATTTACATTAAACTGTGTCGCGGAAGTTTTATAAACTTACAGTAAATATATTACAAAATAACGCGGATTTTTATTTTCTAACAAAAATTGAGCATGTCCTGGTCCCGAGTAAGGTTTAAAAAAAACAATTGTATTTTTAAAGCGAAATGGAATGATGAGATCTAAACGTAAAAAACTACGCTGGAAAACCGTTAACAAAGAGGTGGATCTAAAAATGGCAGTGTTTGTTAAAATTAACACGCAACTGACAAAGTTTACAATAAATTAAAACAATAAATAAAATAATCTCATTGATTTTAATGTCAAACCCGAATTGAGTGATGTATATCTGTGTCCACCTCTTAAAAAATGGAAGCAATCGTGGAATGGTTCCGAACTGTCCTAGAAACGTCTATAACAAATTGTAACGTTCAAGTCGAGATCTCGCGTTCAAAAATGACACATAAAACGCAAAGTTATTTCAGCCGGCCGAAAAAAAATGAACTATTGTCGTGTCATACTAATTCACTTCCATAGCTGCGACGACAGCGCCATCGATACCGGCACTAATAAAATTGTAGAAAAATAGTGTTGTGAATATACTTTGTAAACAATCGATCTCGACTCATCTTTACAATTTGGACTTAAACAATCTTAGAAACGAATTAAAAACAAACGTATCCGCTACATACACTAATACAAAAGTTAACTTACTAAGGAATCACACATAAATAATTTTCGTTCACTTCCAAAGCAAAACAATCTCATAAGCAAAATTACATTTTTTTGTTTATTTATCATTATGATTAATGATTGAAAACACAGTTTATTAAAACAATTACATTAAAACATTTAACAACACAACAATTGTATGAATACGGAGTTAGTAGAGATATATAGGTGTATTTTTGCGATATTAAAGTATGGGTTTTTAAAGGTCGAAATTTAAAAACATAATTTATAGTAGATGAGTAAGTGAAAGTCCTCTTGTTCTGAGAGGAGGCCTGTGCCCAGCAGTGGGACATATATAGGCTGAGATGATGATGATGATGATGAGTAAGTGAAAACTGTTTTTATTTCTAATTCCAATTAAAAAGTACGAAAATTCATTACAGATAGCATTAATATAAAATATTTATAAAAATCTCGAAGTATTTAGTACCTTCCTACGCACACTACTTTACGCACCATATTTTAATTAACAAAAAGCAAAATTTTAAAAGCAAAAATACACCAAAATTTGTATGAACCGTGAATCTATTCTGCCGGGTCATGCAAATCCAGATCAGTCTAAGTCCATCTTTAAGACCTTGAGATTTTATCGAAGTATCTTCACAAAAATTCTGTTGACATACTTAACCACGTGTTTAAAAAAGGGATACTTTTGGAAAAATGGTCAATTTGAATTTGCCCTTTACCATTTTATTTTACTTTTAATTATGATTAAATTGTAACAAAGTAAAATACTTGTCGCTGATATAAAATTTGTGTGTCCAATAAAGTGTGGCAAAACTATAACTTTAAGCCGTATGAGTGAGACAGGGCTCACTTTTTTTTTTCAAGTAAGAAAAGAAAAAAGAAGTGATGTTTTCGTGATACACATAGAAAATGCTTGGTAAGTCGACGAAAAATTGAATGTCATTTACTTTAAATTAACACCAAGTGAATCAGCAGTTATTAATCAAAAGAAGAGACAGATTATAAAGTATGAATCTACACGTACAGGTAAAACGGTTCTAGTAAAATTAACTAAAATCTTTACCTCGGCTTTAAGAGGACGTTATAGCTTTTTTGTCAAACAAATCTGCAGTCTTACAAGTCAATCCTTAAATAAAATGTCGTTATTTTTTTTTAAAACATAACATTCAGTCATCAATGTAGACAAATCTTCTGTGTTCACATTCTAGATATATAAGTCGTCGCGCGATCGTTAAAATCCTAGGGATGTGAAAAACGCCGCCATTTCATGATAATCTTTAAAAAAAAACTTGAGACCTTATCAGGCATGATGTGCCTAATAGCAAATACGGTAGGTATATCGATGAGAGCAACATATACGTATGTATTCTTAGCTACATACCTAGCACATCGTAAAGTAGCAGGTAGTTGCTATTCTGGTCTCTAATAATTCTCTGTCATTTTAGATTCAGAGAAATTAGATACAATTGCGACCAAAGCGCGCGAATCGAGCGAGCGAAGCGAGCGCATCGCGGCATCAGTCGGCAAAGCGCCAGAGCCAAATTAAGTTAATAATTTACTTCATTGTGCGATCAAATGTATATCTTCGGGTTTATAATTTTGCTTTCGGTACCTTAATTAATTGATAAATGCTTAATATGGCTAAGGTAGTCAATCAGCATTTTATAATCTGGCGAATTTTATGATCGAGCGACGATATATATACGAAACTGCCCAAGTAAAAAAATAATAATAAGTATGTCTAAACCCTTTTATGACATCGCATTCAATTTCGTGACAGATTTCATAAAATAGTGATGGGTGATTATTTTGTCGATTCGTATCGATAATCGAATTTTGATAATTTTAAATTAATTCAGTGTTAGGCTAGAGTGGGAAATCGTTATATGGGTTACAACATCATCATTATTATCTTTTATGGCAAAGGAAAATCATCAATTTCATAATAGTCAACACTTGGATTATTTTATCACGCACGTTTTGAAGCTAACAAGTTTCTTTCAATTCTGTTTTTTTTTCTAATGTCTTATTAATTCCAGTGTTTTAATATTTCACAAAATATTATCCGACAACGTAGATATGCCCAGTTTGGAATGTGTCTGCCATTTCAAAATGGCAGCTATAACCTCAAAACACATACATTAATTACTACGATTTCAACAACGATTTCGAACAAATATATTTCTACATATTTAAATGTAGATCGCTTCAGTGCCTCCCTTATTGGTCTGTTGCATGTCGTTAGGCGAAAGCGCAGCGCGATCTGACCAATCGGAGTGCGGTGATTGTGTCAGTGGCGTTTGAGGAGACGGCGTTGACCAATGGTCGGGCGACTCAGGTGATGGGGTCGGGAATGTGTCTCCGATACCCCAGCTTCCGTACAGTCCTGAGAAAAACAAACAAAAATAGGTATGGGCCATTTAACACTAATTGACCTAGCAGTAGCGTGGTATAAACAGATTCTTAAGGCAACGCGGATCACTTCTCTCGAGAAGTGAGTTAAGTTATTCGAATGGAATATCTCGCCCTACAGAATCCACGCCAACCACTCTTTTGGCTCAATGGAGTTCAAATAGCCTTTTTAGTGGCTGAGCGAATGGAAAGTAAATATCAGCAAGTCGAACAAGATTGCCGGACCCACGTCGGACCACAGACTCGAGCAATCTAGCCACTAAATTTAAATTAGGAACAATGCGACTTAAACTTATTAAATTCGGCAGGTCAGTGCGGAGCTGCCTTAAAGTTAATATTTCTTAAGGACTCGTCAAACCTTCCGGCCAAGTTTGCAGGGTTGGTAAGTTTACTTCTGTGACGTATTTATTTGATATAGGAAAGAGATTATTTCAAAGATATGACGAAATATTTCTATTCCTATTTACAGACTTTTTCACTGACGTCACGTAAAAATTTGCTAATCCAATGGGAATCGATTAAGAACCAAGAAAAATCAAAGCAATATTTTTTAAATCTCTGAATCTAAAATTCCGCTGAAAAACCATTCGTAAGAAACGAAAATTTCAAAACACCCTCAAAAATCCTCTTAACGAAGTTCGGGCATGTTCGGCAAAGTTCAGCAATGGCCAATAGCTCACCTGACATGATATTCGTGATGGCGGGATGCTGTGCGCCTTGCACTTGCCCAAGCGCAGCCGCGTGTGTCATTACCGCTTGCAGTTGCGCGTTGTGTTGAGAATTTGCGCCTGTGAAATACAGTAAGTTATACTTTGACAAATAGCAAGGAGAGTTGTGACAACGTCCATTTTTACCCGACTGCCCGAAGGAGGGTTATGTTTTTCGAGCATATGTATGTATGTATGTCCATTTCTTTGGTCCTCGCTGCAGCCTAAACGGCTGGACGGATTGTAACATACAAGGTATCATTGGATTTGTCATAACTGTTGGAGTGACATAGGCTATTTAATATTTCAATATGGCGTCTACGAAAAAAAATATGGCGGAGAAATGAAAAAAAAATATTGTAACAATATGGGTATCAAATGAAAGCTAATAATTAGCCCATTCTAAATATATAGGTTATAATACTTTTAATCTACCGTTTTCACATAAATATCAAAAAAGTGTAAAATAAAACATTAAATTATAAAAATCAAAAAACCCGACTGCCAAAACTAAAAGGAAGAAAATAAGCCTAGTTGTCTAGAACTCTGTTAAGTAGCTAATTTAAAGTTCAACAGTCGGGACCCATTTAAATCGTGACGCTCAAAAACTCTTAGTAATGGGTCCCGACTGTTGAACTTTAAATTAGCTACTTAACAGAGTTCTAGACCACTAGGCTTATTTTCTTCCTTTTAGTTTTGGCAGTCAGGTTTTTTATTTTTTATAATTTAATGTTTTTACCCGACTGCCCGAAGGAGGGTTATGTTTTATAAAGAACTTATTAACTGCTAGCGAGCTTGCAATATCGGGCTTTTTTAGCTCATATCTCGAGCTATCAAACATGCGCTGTTGCGAGTAAATAAGTTCACAAACATCGACAATGTCACAACTCTCCTCGGTCTCCCTACACACTTGGCAAATTTCTTATGGAAGGCGTAATATTGGTCTGATAGACCCAACGGCTATCTCGTTCATCCAACAGAACATCGACACAATTGTGTAACGGTTACATAAGAAAGTGAAAAGAAAGCAATAGCAGCCAGCGTAGCACCCAAGTGGTATTTGTAAATATACTCGTAGAGTAAGTTAGTTTAAGTTCTATTTGTATTTGTTTTTGTTAATTATTTTATATATTATTTGCTTGTTTATAAATAAATACTTTAGAAAGTGATTTAAAGATATCAAACCTTAAATTTAAAATCTTAAACTTATTTTCTTGTAAATATGTCATTATTCTATCTATTGGATGAGCGATCTGTTCTCCGTGATATGTACTCGTATATGGCCTGCCCATTGCCACTTTAACGAGGTAATTCGCTGGGCTATGTCAGTCATACTGTAATTTTTATTGTTTTTTTTTAATAATTTTCATCAGACCAGTAATTTGAATTTAATAATAATTCGTTTTTTTTGTGTGTACATTAGACGATCCTTTTCTGTATCCCTAAACCAGACATGGATTTACAATGTATTTTTTCAGAAGGTAATAAACAAATCTATATCTATTTTTTTTGTTCGACTGGATGGCAAACGAGCAAGCGGGTCTCCTGATGGTAAGAGATCACCACCGCCCATAGACACCTGCAACTCCAGGGAGATTGCAGATGCGTTGCCAACCTAGAGGCCTAAGATGGAATACCTCAAGTGCCAGTTATTTCACCGGCTGTCTTACTCTCCACGCCGAAACACAACAATGCAAGCATTGCTATTTCACGGCAGGATTAGCGAGCAAGATGGTGGTAGCAATCCGGGCGGACCTTACACAAGGTCCTACCACCAGTTCAGTGTACATCAGTTTTTGTGTACATTAGACGATCCTTTGTATCTCTAAACCAGACATGGATTTACAATGTATTTTTTCAGAAGGTAATAAACAAATCTATATCTATCTACATACTGTACTCACTGAGGTGCGCCAGCGCCGAGTACGCTGCCGCGTCCAGCTGGTGTTGGTGCGAATGACGCAGCGCCGCCATGTGCGCGGGCGACGTCGGCAAAGATGGCCGTGACTTGCCGGGAGACGGGGAGCCTGGAGGAAGGAGAGAGAGAGTTGTTATACAACGGCTACGTTCCACAAAACGACCGCAACGCCCTCGACCGGAGAGAGTATTTACCATTATACAACGGCTACGTTCCACAAATCGACCGCAACGCCCTCGACCGGAGAGAGTATTTACCATTATACAACGGCTACGTTCCACAAAACGACCGCAACGCTCTCGACCGGAGAGAGTATTTACCTATTGTTATACAACGGCTACGTTCCACAAAACGACCGCAACGCTCTCGACCGGAGAGAGTATTTACCTATTGTTATACAACGGCTACGTTCCACAAAACGACCGCAACGCTCTCGACCGGAGAGAGTATTTACCTATTGTTATACAACGGCTACGTTCCACAAAACGACCGCAACGCCCTCGACCGGAGAGAGTATTTACCTATTGTTATACAACGGCTACGTTCCACAAAACGACCGCAACGCTCTCGACCGGAGAGAGTATTTACCTATTGTTATACAACGGCTACGTTCCACAAAACGACCGCAACGCTCTCGACCGGAGAGAGTATTTACCTATTGTTATACAACGGCTACGTTCCACAAAACGACCGCAACGCCCTCGACCGGAGAGAGTATTTACCTATTGTTATACAACGGCTACGTTCCACAAAACGACCGCAACGCCCTCGACCGGAGAGAGTATTTACCTATTGTTATACAACGGCTACGTTCCACAAAACGACCGCAACGCCCTCGACCGGAGAGAGTATTTACCTATTGTTATACAACGGCTACGTTCCACAAAACGACCGCAACGCTCTCGACCGGAGAGAGTATTTACCTATTGTTATACAACGGCTACGTTCCACAAAACGACCGCAACGCTCTCGACCGGAGAGAGTATTTACCTATTGTTATACAACGGCTACGTTCCACAAAACGACCGCAACGCCCTCGACCGGAGAGAGTATTTACCTATTGTTATACAACGGCTACGTTCCACAAAACGACCGCAACGCTCTCGATCGGAGAGAGTATTTACCTATTGTTATACAACGGCTACGTTCCACAAAACGACCGCAACGCCCTCGACCACGACCGCTGAAACTACCGCTCCACTAACGTAATAAAAAAGCCGCGAGCGTTGTCGGCGATATAAGTGGAACTGTCGTCTGTCATGGTGAAAGCCCACAGTGACCCACCAATATTCTTTGAGCGAAGTGGGCGTTACGCAGTCGTCAAAGTCGAGCGACCAAATTTACATTATTTCGGTATCATAAGTAATAGATGGTAATAGTTACTGATTTTTTAAATACGGTTTTCAAATAATACTCGTCAATATTGTTTACCCTTTTTCTAATGCTAAAAAAATCGGCCAAGAGCGTGTCGGACACGCCCAAAATAGGGTTCCGTAGCCATTACGAAAAAATTAAGTAATATTTTTCAAAGGAATCTTCCAAGTTTAGGTATATTTTATACCTTAAGCTGCTATTTACTCATAAACTACTAATAATTCTCAAGCTAACTTAGCCGTTATAGTTTTCCTTGAAAGTTACTTAAGTACTACCCATTTTTTCCAGTGTTTCAAATAAAAAATATCTTTTATTATTATTTCATATTAAGTTTTTTTCTAACATCGATACTCGATAAGTACAGCACTGGTGTAACTGTGGCAACATTTGTGAGTAATAAACTGTCAAGTTAATTCGCCTAATTCTGGACTAGAGTTTTAGTTTTTTTAATCTTATTCTTTTATATAGCTTACTTACCAATATATGCGTGAGGGGAGGTCGTGTGGTTGCTGTGTGTGGGTGAATGATTTGAATAGGGGGGCGAGAGGGTCGCTCCCATTGCGCCGCCGCCGTACGTCTGTTGCAGCGATTGACCCGTCTGACAAAGACAACACGAACAAGTTAGACAATGACGAACATATAATGGATTAGTAGATTGTACAACGAGTGCATAAAACGCTGCTTTACCCGCAATCAACTACCATATATAATCATACGTATTCACGCATAAGTTTTGATTCAGAAGAAAACCTTGTATAACCTCGTGAATACGGTATTTGACAACTCCTGCTTTTGCCATATCTTAACATTATTATGAAAATATAGATATACAGATAGTGTTTAGCGAAGAGAAAATTGAAATCGGTTGAAAATTGGATTTATAGTGATTTTTTGAAAAATCTATATACCTGTCTTCCTCAAACGCTTTTCTCTATGTAGCAAGTATGGCGGTACTGGCGTGTGACGTCACATGCCAGTATGTCTTTCTCCGTCTAATCTTGAATTTCAAACCTTTATAACTTTTTTATTTGTATAGGTAGCTTAAAAACTGTTTTTCTTTTCGATAACAGGCATTGTGTAGTTTTAATTTATAAAACATACACAAAATAGTCAAATACCGTATTCTCGTGTACTTTATAAATAACAATATTACACTAAAAATAACGGCAGAATGTACTTCATAAAGCACATATTGTTCAATAATATCCAAAATAACTAAGCTGGTGACACATCTAAGTCTTAAGTTGCTACAGCCAAGGTCATAAATATAATGTACGTTACCAAGACGTTTCAAATATCTATAAACCTTTACACCACTAACCATAAGGTCGATGTATACATACATATATTTGACGCTGTCTTTATAAATATTTATGCACTTGACTGTACTTACATTTGTTAAAAAAGTCAGGACTCAGTTGATATGTAATAAAACCTTCGTCTTTCTAAAAAATGACAATCAAACTAGTTATATCTGTTGCGTAATATGTCCAGGAATCCTCGCGGGCACCGTGTACATACGTAGTTAATGTTGCTCCCACAGTGGCTGTTATAAATGTTATATAACGTTATAAGACATTTGTTTTATAACATTGTATAACAAATTGGAACAAATGTTAAACATTGTTATTATGTTGTTGTGTGCGGTCGATGACCTGATGGCCTAGTGGTTAGAGAAACTGACTACGAAGCTTCAGGTCTTGGGTGTTTAATATGTATATAAGTATGTATCCTATCCCAGTCTATATAATTCTATTTATGCGTTGCTTAGTACCCATAACACAAGCTTTGCTAAGCTTACTTTGGGACTAGGTCAATTGGTGTGAATTGTCCCGTGATATTTATTTATTATTATTATGTTAAATATATAAATTATAAAATGTTGTATAACAAATTGCAAATGTGAATTTTATAAGGTGTTATATAACATTTTTATACCAATGCGGGGATCGTTTAAAACACCTAACAAGTTGTAACAAAAGTCATAAAGTGTTAGCCATTGTTATCGTGTTTTATAACGTTATATAACATTTATTACAGCCAATGAGGGAGCACCAAAACTGTACGTTTGCGTTTTACCTTGACGCAGTCTTCATAGCTGGGCGGCTGCTTGTGTTGCATCAGCTCTATGCCAGCGAACTGCACCATGGCGTTGGAGTATAAAGACGTCGCGTCGTACGGTGACGGCAAATCCTAATAAAAAAAAATGACATTTCATGTCAACGAAAAACAACTGGTATTTACTTTCAGGTTCCGCCTACAGATAGCGTGCGAGTTGAATGCAGAGCCCAGGAATGCGATAGTGTTGCGACCTTGTTAGAAATAATGATGTCGAATTTATCGACATACAAAACGGTATAACGCACACACAGCTTTTGGACGCCATACAGTTTTTGCGCCTATTTCTGCACAAGCTGTTTGCGCCTGCTAGTCGCTACGTCTAGCCGGACCTTATCATATGTACTAAATTTCGTACAGTCAAATAGAAAAATAAAAAAAAGTTACAAAAATTTGTATACACGACCTTCTGTGTTCTTCGAATATTTACCCGTTTAGGAGTTTCAAGTAAGCAAACATAAGGACGGACAGACAGTTCTATTTCTGTTACCTGTAAATTTTGAAGCGGCGATTCTACTGGGCTGAGATTGGAGCCGAGACTCTCGACGCTCTGCGGCACCTCTTGCGGCACCTTTTTATTGTTCTTCTTCACACTTGGTTTTCTGTTTAACAACATCACATAATAAATAAGTTTTTCACTTCTCATGCTCGTAAAGATCGTGTTTATGCTGGATCGAGGCGACATAAAATGACTTTTTATGCACTAGTACATAAAATAAAATCTTCGTCTAAGACCAAGGTAATCAGGTGTCAACAGCCACAAACAAAGAAGTTTATATATATTTTTTTCATAATGTTTAATTTGTATAAAATTAAAAATCAATCAAATCAATCAAAATAAACCAATAAAATTAAAAAAATATATAATTAAATAGTAATTCATGAAAAATAAAATGTACATAGTAGGTGAACAATTGTTTCCACTGTTGCTATTTTGTTTCCTCGCCATCGAAGTGAAAAGCAGCGTGAAACTCGAGCATTAAACCCATTGTCCCCTCGACGTGTCTATCCACCCTCGCCATACCGGCTCGGGTGGCTATATGTACGTCTTGGGTAAAATGGCCCGTTTTATGCTCTTGTTGTACAATCTAATATTTGTTATTTTTTTAATACAACCTTTTTTGCTGGCTGTAGTTGGATTATTGTCACCCAAACTATATTTGCATACTAAATTTCAAGTCGTTGCCATTAACCGTTGTATAGTTCCGTCCTGCGGAGACGATCCTGGCCGGACTAACAGGATGTCAATGAAGGCTATCGCGTATGAATTCGCCGCTACAGGCGCTAGTGTAGCGTGAGGTCTCCGAAATGTCAAATCTCCTAGTTTTTGGGTGAGCTACGCGGGTTTATTCATAATTAGAATAATTTTGTGAATATTTTGCATTACCTGAAATTAATTATGGCAATAATGCGTTACGGGGCAATGAATGTCTGTGTTTTGAGACAGTTTTGTCTTTCGGAAACTTTTGTCCTCCTTTTTTCCGAACAAAACGAGACTACGCAACACTGTGGTTGCCCGATATTTTATGGTACCGTTTTAAGGTGTATTGGATATGATTTTAATATAAACTTTGTTTTGACGCCCGTAATAACATACTTTGAAAGCCACACTTAAAAACCTCACGCAACAGTGGCGCCATCTAGAAAGGCAAAAAACGATAGTCCTCATTGCACATTATTGCAAGGTCCGCGATTTACATAAGTATGCAAAATTTAATTTCAACCGGTAACCGGGAAGTGAACCAAAACTTGCTAGATTTAATTACAGACAAACATCTTAAATAAACTTGACTTACCGCCTGATCTGCGAGTGTTGCAAGTTGTTGTTGTCGTATTCTTGGGGGCTGTCGGGTCCGGCTTTAGCACGCAGCTTTTTCGGCTTGCCCTTGGCTGACGCGCTGATCACCGTCGGCTGACTGATCAGCTGCGGGTGAGGGTTGGGGGATTCTGCGGGAGATGCGGAAACATGAGTTAAGTTAAATCTGTATAAATAAAAATTAATCGTAAAAATGTGTTGCTAAGCGCAAAACTCGGGAACGACTGGTCCGATTTCGCTAATTCTTTTTTTGTTGTGTTCGTTACTGTCAGGAGAAAGTTTTTATGGAAGAAAATAAAGAAAAAATGCAACGGGAGTGATGCCGCGGGCAACAGCTAGTAAATAATAAAATTCTCGGGTCAAAAATGTTTGTGACCAAACTCCTTCCGAACGGTTCGACCGATTTTTATGAACTTTTTTGTGTATATTCGGTAGGTCCGGGAATAGGACGTAAGTTATTTTTCATACCCCTAAGTGTTAAGGGTTTTTTTTAGGGTTCCGTACCTCGAAAGGAAAAAACGGAACCCATAAAGGATCATTTTGTTGTCCGTCCGTCCGTCCGTCTGTCAAGACCCTTTCTCTCAGAACCGCGTGAAGGTATAAAGTTGAAATTTATATCGAATACTCAGGTCTACTATCCCTTGGAGCTGTGAAAAAATCAAACTTTTAAGCCAACGCAATCAAAAGATATAGCCGTTTTTGCCGCAAATTTCCGCAAATATTCGAAACTCGCAAGGGAATCAAAACCTACAGCGTAATTCCCGTGAACTCAGAATCTTGAAATTTGGTACGAAGCAACTTCTTATAGCACAGATAAAGGAAAAATTGCGAAAACCGTATATTTTTAGTTACTTACGCATACGATGCGTCACTGCGATTCCGTACCGTCACCGTTTTTCAAACAGCGGTTGGGTCGCACCTTAATGGTGGATGACCGATCTTTGAAATTGTTACCGAAAATTTTTTTTTAAGCCAAACTGTAAATTTAATTTTTGCGTTGCCATGGTAACAAGAATCGTGTAAGTAAATGGTTGTCGTTATATATTACCAAAAAAATACATGGACATAATTTACAACAGTTCAGTTAATACGGTATTAAGCTATTTCTGATGCGGGCGAAGCCGCGGGTTAAGGTTAGTGTATAAATAAATGTAAAAAAAGCCAATAGGATTGTTGACATCATAAAACGATAACTCCAAGATGTGACTGGTAAAAGTTAATTTTAGCCTTGAAAACCAGATTAACCCTCAATATATTTTTTACAGACGTAAGTACCTACCATCAGCCAAGTATGTGGTCTATCTACACTCTAAAGTTGATAATCGTTTGCATGTCCTAAAACAATAATACCAATAGACGTGTCTGTCAACTTGAGAGTTCGCTTTAGGGATATTCATTTGATAGGAACTTGTTTAAAAATTTATAGACCACTTATTTGGCTGATGGTACCTATTGAATACCTAATCCTTTATCCATCCCCCACGTGTAGCATATCGTAGGCAGCTAGGTATAGTATAATAAGATACGTTGTATCGCAGTATAATATGCAGTATAAAAAGGACAAACACTACTTTGATACTGGATTATTTTATTAATTGTGCTGCACGCGAAAAATTAATTCACCGCGGATGAAGTCGCCGGCGGAAAGCTAGTTAAGTATCTATTTGAATCGAAATTGAACTGAACACCGAATTTGATGGCTGATATATGTGATGGAGATGGAGCAGGAGCAGCCAAGTTGCACTATAACTCAACGTACATTCAAGGGCAAAGATATAGGCACGGCCAAAGTTGCAAGAATATATGTATACACGGCCTTAGTGTTGTGTGCATAAAGTCGTGTATACATGTTTTTGCAACTCTGGCCGTGTCGATACCTTTGTCCTTGATTGTACGTATGATACGTATCCTCACTGGTATTCATGAAGACACGCTACAAAAACTATTTATAAATTTGTAAAAACTAATAATTCTAAAATAAGATAAGAATTTAAACAAATCACAGAAGCACAACGATAGCGTGTTTCAAGCAGGCCAGCGCCATCTATGAGCACAATAACGAACATATTTAATGGAGAAAAACATCCTTTTTGTTTTTCTTGCAATGCATACTCCATTTATTTTAACACTAGCTTTCCGCCTGCGACTTCATCCGCGTTGAATGCAACACAATCTATCTTCTATACATCTATGAAAATACATATGCAGACTTTTTTTCAAGTGTACAACGACATCGAGTACCCTGCTAAGCTAACAGATGGCGCTGAAATTAATACGTTGTGTGTGACATGAATTAATAATTGTAATTTATATCCCATCCATATTCATAGGTACGTATCGCCTCCTTCAAGCACTTAATAATGGCCACGAAGGTAAATACTTCAAAAAAACATATTTTTCTGTCGTTTGCAGAGTAAGAGCGTTTTCAGATTATCCGATCGGATATCGGTATAAGGCACCGATACCGATATCGGGGCAAGTAAAATGTATGAAATATGGACCCGTCTTTCAAATTATTCGATCAGACATCGAATCATATTTCATACATTTTACTTGCCCCCATATCGGTATCGGCGTCCAATACCGATATCGGATCGGATAATCTGACAACGCTCTAAATATCAAACGATTTGGGACTCGCATTGTATACACGTTACCATGTCTTACCGAAATAAAAACGAATCTTTCGCGTAAGTCTCGCAACGCATTGGGGCTACAAGGGAATCTGAGGAAGAACGCGGTGAGAGACTCAGTGGCGCTCTACCCAGAGCCAGGCTGGCTGCTTCGCTTTCGGCGCGAGTCTGGGTTGTGATCCCGAACACATCGTACGCAATCTCTGAGACCGCTCAATATAGGAAAATAGTAAGTGAAGATTTATAACATTATGCCTTGAGCATTATAGACATGAAACTTGGTGATCTGATTTTTAGTTGATTTTTGTTGATTTGTATTGTATTGTATTGTAAAACTCTTTATTGTACATAAAAACACATGAAAATAACAGAACACAGGATAATAAGATGTACAAAGGCAAACTTATCCCGTAAAGGGATCTCTTCCAGTCAACCTTTGAACGATTGACAGGATATCAGACACAAGAGTAGACACTACGACTACAATGAAAAGATAAAAAAAACGAAATTTTAAATAGCGGTAGCGGTAATTTTAAAAATTTTAGCGGTAGTTTGAAGGGATTTTTCGAAATTTTAGGACGATTTAAGCGACATATCGTCACTATTTTGTAAAAAGCTCGTATCTCAAATTTGATACTTTTCTAATTGAACTTTACGAACATTATTTCAAAGGTCAATTTTGTTGACGTATTGATTTGAGATTAGAGATTTTTTCAAAGTAGTGACGATATGGCTAGTTTTCATATACGAATTATATTATAGCCTTCGGAAGTTGTAAAGTCTTAGTAGGTACTTAATAATAATTCGTATCTGAGAACTAGCCAAGTCAGACCTGAATTAGGCTTCAATATATTATCCTAAGTTTTAACCTCCTGCAACCAAAGTCCTTTATATAGGACTTATTGTAATTTTAAATCAAACTATCATAAATTTCATAAAGTAAATCAAACAATTGACTTGCACGTTAGGAGGATAAGAAGAATTGATATTTTAAGTTGTTATAAAATATTTTATATTATGATAGATAAATTTCAGGACTGACCATTGAACTTGGCACCCATTAAGACCTCACTTCTTTTGCCGTTAAAGTCAACAATCAAGGCATATATCATAATATTGAAATTAGCTCTCATTCCAAATTTATGTTTTGATGGGATGTTTTATATTTAAGGCCTCTTTTGGCTGCTATTTACTCTTAAACTACTAATAATTCTCAAGCAATCTTAGCCGCTATAATTTTTCTTGTAAATTTGATATATTTACTACCATTCTGATTTTTTTCAAATTTTTCCACCCAATAGTTTAGATTTTAGAGGGGGGTTCGCTCGATTTTAATGAAAATTTGCACTTTAAAGTTGAATATTTCGCAAACAGATCACTGAATAGAAAAATCGTCTTAGCAACCACCAATGGTTTTAAAAGACCTATCCAAAAATACCCCACACTATAGGGGTTAGTCGAGAAAAAAAAACACCCCCACTTTACGTCTATCCCTAGATAATTAAAGACCGTCTATCGGAGGTACCCAAAATAAAAAAAAAAAAATATTTTACTACTGTCGGCGTGACTGATATATTCATGCCAAATTACAGCTTTCTAGTACTAACAGTCTCAGAGCTTAGCCGCGGACGGACAGAGAGACAGACAGACAGACGGACAGACATGGCGAAACTATAAGGGTTCCTAGTTGACTACGGAGCCCTAAAAAACGTGACCACGAAACAGACCTCGAATAATGACTCAATTGTCGTTCACTGTGTCGTTTTAAGAGGGGACCTTTGTTCACCAGTGGACATCTTGATTTACTGTCATTTGGTGCAAATGGAAAATTGACAACTCGAAATTATACGTCAAAGCAGAAAAATTACAATTTGAAATACATCAACAAGGAAAATTGACCATGCTGAATATCGTCGAAAGTGGAACCTGTAATATGGTAAAAAAATACGACCCCATGTATTTACGTACCTACACTCTGAAACATGACGAATTGTAAATATGTTCCACCCGAAATCTTTTGTTTTGGGCCTACATATTAAGTTAAAACTCGATTTAGACAACATTCACTTATTGCTTATTTAATTTTGCTCCTTATATATAATGGACAATATTCCATTTGGGTTTAATTAATTTACAACAAAAATATTTTTCAGCACAACTACATCTTGAAAAAACTCCCTTTGGTTGATATTAATTTTGGTCCAAATTCAAAATGGTCAAATTTGCACCGAATGACAGTAAATCGACATCTTCTTGACGATGATAGGATTCTGTAGCAGTGGTACTTACGCATAACGTGATGATGCTGGGGCGGCGGCCTGGGGCAGTGTTCATCGAGCAGCCTTACGATATCGTCATGCATCCGCTCCTGAGCCACGTCTCTCGGCAGCCGGTCCATGTGGTCGGTGATCTCACGGTTGGCCATCGCATCGAGGAGCGCGCGGCAGGCGCCGTAGGAGCCCTCGCGCGCGCCCAGGAAGAGGGGCGTTTCGTCCTGCGAATGGATAGATACTGGAGGTTAAGATACTGTAAAAAAAATAAGAGAAGTCCCTTCGTTCCATTCTCCATACAAACGTAGCCGGTCTCATTTGAAAACTAGGCAACAAATTTTGTAAGTATGGACTAGACGTAATTATCTATGCCTGTGGTTTTTCCGATTTTCATATAAATGTGTAATATCAGAATTAAAGGAGCTCAAAAGTCGACAGCAAAAAGATGTCAACATTGCACGAGAATTACAGACTAATAAAGCATTTTTACAAAAATCAAAAAAATCACAGGCATAGAAAATATAATGAATATCTTGATTGTAAAATATCATTGATTACTGTGCTATACTTTTCGTATAATATGAGGACAACGGAACCTAAAATTCAACCGCCCAAATCTTGAAAAGCCTACAGCTATCTCGATATAAATTACGGACATCGTTGCGGAAGACATGGGGGGACGGCTGCGCGCGCTTATGTCACGAGCGATAAAGACAGCAATATCCCAAACGAATACCTAACACGGCCGCGCGGCCGGCAGGGAAACTTCTCTTAAGCCTTGACATCTTTTATAGATGATTTAAGTAGCATCACGGCACTTGCACTCTTGATTGAAATTGCCGATTCGGGATAGGACCCCCAGCCACACACGTGACAAGTGATTCACCCCCAGATCAGATCAAAAGCTGCGAAGCACAAACCAGCGGAACCAGCGGTTCTGACAGTGGTCGACTCAGAATCACATTTGACACCTCCAAGTCCATACCATCCATATACCTCTGATGTTCCTATTGTGATCACACTGTTTTCTATCCGAGTTTTTAACCTTTGTCTAGCCTTTGCCTTAAGGTATTCAAGGATCTCTTACCTTGTCATCTTGCGCGTCACGATTGGCGCCGTGCATCAGCAGCACGTTGACGGCGTCAACATTATTGACGGCCGCTGCCCAGTGGAGCGCGGTTTTACCGCTGTTGTCAGCGGCATTGATGTCAGCGTCAGCGTTGATTAAGTCTTCCACCATGCCTTCGATGGCCAACCTGTCGAGAAGATGGTTGGTTAAGTAGGTGCAGCCTTTTAAGAGGCCTCTTGCGACCATAAAAAAGGGCCCTCACTGATACGACTTCGCCCACGTCTACATTAGTCCACGCTACGCCACTGGATCTAGGTGAGCGATATGTCACTGACAAACGCGTTGGTAAAGTAGGGGCCTCGACCATCTTAATAGGTATGGTTTAAGATCAGAAGTCCTTAATAAGTCCGCTCCGCTCGCGGTGGAAGGCGGCTTTAAAACACCTGCTTATAGTCAAAATACCATATACGGGACTTGTCACGCTATTTTTACACAAGTAATATTTACCTCTATTTATTTCTTTAAGCTTTCATCTTCGTGGAATCCTGTTATTAATAAGTGTCGGCGTCGGGATGAATGTTCGGACGTTGTTAGTGTTGTGTGTCGGTGTGATGGGGTGACTAATAAAAGTGAAAGTGCGGGTAGTTCGTGATACGAGTGCCGGTACTATTAGTGATCAAGTGCGGGTAGTTCGAAGAACTCGCGCTGCTAGGCAGACTTGACACCCCACACTTCAGTCTACTCGTGACCACGGCAACTGTAACGTTGCCGAAACGTCGAGGTAAATATTACTTGTGTAAAAATAGTGTGATAAGTCCCATATATGATATTTTGACTATGAGTGAGAATCACGAAATTTTAAAACGTTACACCTGCTTATATTCAGCAAAATTATTGTACCTGGCTGCCAGTATGAGCGGCGTGGTTCCGTCGTGCATGCGGGCATTGAGGTTGGTAGCTCTGTTCCGCAGCAGTATCTGGAAGACGCCCATGGCATCGGCTGCGACGGCGGCGTGGAGTGGCGTGCGGCCGGTGTTGTCTTGGGAGTTAGCATCGGCACCAGCGTCAAGCAAACGCTTCGCTGCGTCCGAACGGGCGTATCTAGAATAGTCATTGTTAAATAGCATTCAACATCATTATGACAATCATCATTTGTTTCTTTTTAGATTTACTTTTCTTTTTTTTCTTTTTTTTTGAATTTATGTCGCCTTCCGTGAAGTCGCCAAGCGGTCTCAGCGGAAGACCAGCGTTGGCCTCTACGGCCAACACTATGCTGAGCCGAGACCGTTTCGCGATTTCGCAAATACTGTCATTAATATTTATTTTATACTTGTTTTATTTTGTGTACTTATAATATGTAATTTGCGAATTAGCGAATAAACGTTTCTATTTCTATTTCTATTTCTATTTCTATCATCATCATATCAGCCGTAGGACGTCCACTGTTGGACATAGGCCTCCCCCATAGACCTGCAGTTGCCTCGGTTGGAAGCGGCTTGCATCCACCGTGAACCCGCGGCTTTAACCAGGTCATCCGTGCATTGCGTTGGTGGACGTCCTACGCTGCGCTTGTCGATCCGCGGTCTCCACTCGAGGACCTTTCGGCCCCAACGACCATCTGTTCTCCGTGCTATATGGCCCACTGCCACTTCAACGAGCATATGACAATACAGGGCAAAATTTTGAAGTTGATCCAAAATTAGTGTTGCTAGCTCAGTTAATGCCGAAAAATATAATTATCTCACTGTTGAAATTGGTTTGATAAAATTTGAAAATTAAATCACGAAGACTCTTTATGGTTCTGCGGATTACTAGGTAAAAACATTCACTAAAATGAACTAAAATAATTTCCTTGCTCACCCGCGACCTTATATATATGCTAAGTTTATGCAAAATATGCGTATTCATACAGTTCCTCCACCTCCACACTGTAAGAACACACACAAATCACACAAACCCATCAATCACCACCACCACACCACACTGACTCGTTTCGAACTCAACCAGAGCTCATCTTCAGTTCAACCATACACCATGCTACCAGTTGTTAGACTAACAAACCATAATAACCGTTTTAATTTGTCACTGTAAGTCCCCAAGTACCCACGTATATTTTTTCTCAAACAAAACAAAACTACCCACAAAATATGGTCTCATAGGTCAATGTGTAATTCAATGTGGGCCGCACATTTTTGGCTATAATGGTCTTTCCAAATTCCTGGTTGACTTAAAAAATATAAGCAACAGCTGCGACCAATTTTTTATAAATAAGCTATAAAGGTGTGGCCACATGCAGTCGCTCGTCGCTCGATTGCAGCGATAAATCTGGTCATGTGACCCCATTTTGAAGGTGATCTTGAATTTCCCGCGACTCAAAAAAGTAGCGTCAAGTCGCCGCGTCGGGTAGCAGACTAGCGGTGACAAGATGGCTTCTTGCAGGAATGTATATAGTCCTCCTCATCGGTTTCGATGACGGCGACCCCGCAAAACTATCCTCTATGAATTAAGACGCCTATTGTGGGCTCCAATATGGCCGGCTAGGCCTTGGAAGCTGATTTCTTAATCTCATTTAGTAGCAGTCGTGGCAGTGGTACAAATAAAAGAAATTGATGTGAATGAAAAAAAAATAACAGTGTTTCTGCCGAAATTTAAGAGGTTTATTTTTTCCAGCGATAAAGCTCAACATTTTCAGTTTTATCGCTATATGTCACGTGACCAGATATAACATTGGGAACGAGCGTCAAGCGATTTCATGTGGCCGCGCCCTAATGTTTAATTTTGAGATCACTAAAGAACAACAATAAGAAGAAGATCCCTCTCCTCTCACCTGGCCGCTAGATGCAGGCTAGTCTCTCCAGTTTTGTCCATAGCAGCGTTGAGCTGAGCTCCCTGCGCCACCAGTTCGGATATGATGTGGGCTGTCTGCTCGTCTTCAGCGTCCGACCCTGTGTCCAAGCCGCCTCCCCGCACTGCTGCTACCATGAGGGGTGTCATGCCGAGAGGCCCTCTCGCATCCACGTCGACGTGACCATCGTGCTGGAATTATGAAACTGGTTAGAAACGAATTGGCAAACGCTGGAAACAGTACATGGTACGACAGGTTTATATCTACCCGAGCCGCAGGTGAGGGTATAGCTATGTCGAACGGTAAAATGGGTTTTATGAACAAGTTATACGAGCTGCTTTTCACTTCCAATGCGAGGCAATCAAACAACATGGCTAATTCCATAATAACTAATTAGAACTGTACATGTTTATGATTTTTTAATATTAAAACCTGAATTTAATCTTTATACATTTGTTAAAACTTTACACTGTGATTAAGTAAATATTAAAAGGTACTTACGATAGCCGGTGGTGTCATCATGCTTGGAGGTACTCTAATATCAGCTGCATCCAGATGCTGCTGGGTCCATACCCTCGAATCATGGCCGGCTTCTTCGTAATCCGTGATTGCAGTATGATCTGACGCGTAACCTCCTGGCGCGCCGTTGGAATCTCCTGGCCCTCGCGACCGCTTGGCTCTCGGAGGTGCCAAGCCATCGTCATCATCATCAGACCAGTGCGGAGGACCCATGTGACCCCCGGTGATATCTACGTCAATACAACCCATGGAGCCCTGCTTTAGGTTTCGCATCTCCTGACCGTCTGGACCACGGCGGCGCGAGCGGCGTCTCGTTGAAGAATTATTGCGAATGAAGCCTTCCGGGAACCACGTGATGCCACCAGCTCGCTTCCTCTGCGCAGTCACCAACACGCCGATAAGCAAGCCAGCCAGCAAGACTAATATGACCCCAATGAATACATATTTTGAATTCGTTTGCGTTTCACCTGGTGGTGGTCCGTTTGGAACACCTTTCACTTGGAATATAGGAAAGTCCGGAGACAAAGAATGCTTGGACGCTGTAGCAGCAAGGAACTCGGCAGCTTCTCGAGCTGAGAAGAAGCACTCGGAACCAGACATGGTCGTGCATTTTCTGTTGTCGATCTCCAAGAACACCTGAACGCCGCTTTGGCCTCTCTCTGTAAACACGATGTGATGTTTCTTCCCAAATTCAGTATCTTGCAAGCCGATGTCCTTTGTCCCCGACCAGGGCCGCACCATGTCGTTACCGAGGTGATCTTTCTTTATCAGGACCGTAGTCCTTAGTTGGTGACCCAAGTCCCTTAGGAAGGCGACGGAATTCTCCTTGAACGTTCGCATGTCCATGAGGAGAATAACTGACATGACGCCATCAGCGATATGAGGCGGCTCCATCTCGCAATCCAGCCCGTCCCAGTTGCATTCTGCGTTGTTGCACCCATAGTCGCAGTGGCCGTTCGCGTAATGCTTCTGACAATAAGCATCGTAAATTGGATTGCATCTTTGCAGGGATTTCTCGCAGTCTCGGCCGTCGAAAAGACACGCTTGGGTGTTGCAGACCTCGTTGCATTCACCGTTCATGAACACCTCCCAGCATTTGATAGGCGCTGTGCAATTCGCCCAAGGGTTGATGCCCAGAGAGCAGTCGTTACCGTCGAAATCACAGGCGTAAGTGTTACATTCCTCATCACAATGGTGGTCTCCTTGCTTTTCTTTGCAGCCCATCTTCACACACTGTTCCTTCTGGAAGGCTAAGTCCAACTCCTGCAAGCTGAGACCCGAGTTCTTATTGTAGATGCCGCTTACGGGACTGCCGTAGCCGCCTCTGGCGTGTGGATCGTGGATGTCGCAGTTTTTGCCGGTCCATTGGCGAGGGCAGTAGCAGAGGTAGTCGCCAGGTTTGTCGATGCATCTCGCTTCTGGATGTTTGCATGGGTTGCTGAGGCACTCGTTCATAGAATCAACCTCGCAGTTGATACCGGAGAGACCTGACGGGCAGTCGCACACGTAGCCGCCTATCTCAGACGTGCGACAGTAACCACCGTTTTGACAAGGATTGGAATCGCAGGCGTAGCCGGAATATTCGCAGTTCTTTCCATAAAAGCCATCGTTGCATAGACACTCGTGCCCTCCTTGAATAGCGGTGCAGATGCCTCCGTTCTGGCACGGGGAGTTGGCGCAGAAGTTGACTTTGGCGTCGCAGTGTCTACCCATGTAGCCGGGTTTGCAATTGCAGTGGTAGTCGTTGACGAGCTGAACGCAATCCTGCGTTCCGGGGTTGGCGCAGGGATCGGACAAGCATTCGTTGATGTCGCCTTCGCATCGCGGGCCGACGAACCCTGGCGGGCATTTGCACTCGAAGCCGCCGACCTTGTCGATGCAAGTCCCGTTGTTATGGCACGCGTCCTGCTTACAATCGTTGACGTTGATCTCGCAGATTTTCCCAAGCGTTCCAAAGGGGCAGGAGCACGAGAAGTTGTCTATTAGATCGTGGCAGGTTCCTCCGTTTTGGCAAGGGTTTGGAAGACAGTCGTTTACGTTGAGCTCGCAGTTTTGCCCTTGGAAGCCTTTGGCGCATTGACACTGGTAGGTTCCCACTAGGTCTTTGCAGACGGCGCCGTTTTGGCACGGGGCGGAGTCGCACTCGTTGATCTCCTTCTGGCAGTAGGACCCGGTGTAGCCGTCGAGGCAGTGGCAGCGGTGGGAGTTGCCAATGTCCTCGCAAGTGCCGTTGTTGCAAAGCTGCTTTAGCTTGACGCCTGAGAACAACAAACATAATAAGTACGTATTCAAGATGTTATTAAATTAACCCAGAATACTTCAGTAGATATTTATGTTACCTAATCTGATTGAAAGCTGCTGTCAAGGTTTTTATTGGAATTTATGAATCAAAATGTTAATTACGACATTTGTATGTTTGTCCGGGCTGCTCTCTTCTTCTCTCTTCTTTAACTTAAGAGTTAAAACTCTTTTCGTTGGAGTATCTTCCACACATCTCTCCTTTGAGCTCCTCTTGACCTCTACAGGACGTATTTCTCAACTGATTCTCGTAAAAATTTGTGAAGCATTTGGATAACTTCATGGATTTTTCTTTTAATTAAAATTTGTTTTTTTTTCCAAAATAGGTGTCCGTGGGAATACAGACATGAGTAATATCATATTTCAGCCTTTATTGAAAGAAAGAAGATTTTTTTAGTCATAGCTGAAAATTACCTTTTCTGATGGATGCATCCTTGCACGACACCATTTCGACGTCGCATAGCTTCCCCGACCAGCCGGGTGCGCAGGAGCAAGTGTACTGCGGCCCCTTCTGCGAGCACGTGGCTCCGTTCTCGCAGGGATTGCCATCGCACCTGAGATAGAAACATCGATAAAGTAAACGAACATACTTTAAAATATTTTTGAAAATCAATCCACAGTTGACGGAGTAATCGATAAACATAAAAAACATACAGTTGAACATAAAACCTCCTTTTTTGAAGTCGGAGAGAAATAAGGAATATGTATGGAGCACCTTCATTCTGCTAAATAATTTAACGTCATACAAAACTGGATAATAACACGAACGACGTATAAATCATCAATATATGTTAAAGATATTTTCATCTAAAATCGGCGAGGCGTAATAAAAAAGACAGGTGGGATATTTAAGGTTTTCTATTTAATTAAAACCTTATGTATGAGCAGAGCCATAATATTTCATATAATTATAGCAACACACCTACAGCCTGTTTCGGTAAATAATAGACCGATTGTTACCTAAACTAAATTGTATGTATTGTACAATAATATTATCCGCTCTTGGACTACTTCAACTTCCCTTGGTACAGTCACCAGCATTAATATCTGCCACAGCGGAGCATGCAAAAATATCTGACACGTCCTTCCGGCCCTAGAAATAGAGTCGTATCAGATATTTATGCACGCTTGTTGTGTCAGATATTGGTGCTGGTGACTGTACAAATGTGTCAACCCAACTTACCAATTAACGAATGTGTCGCAGTGTTTGCCAGTGTATCCGTACGGGCAATGACAGGTGTAATAAGTGACGTGATCGTGACAGGTCGCGCCGTTGTCGCAAGGCCCACTGTCACACATGTTGATACGGAATTGACAGTTTGAGCCGGTGTAGCTGCAGAAAAATAAACTAAATTAGACTCGAACGCGAATCAGTTTTTCAACGGTATGTATTTATCATGTCCGTCTACAACATCAACGTTCTTAGCCATATAACAACTTTCAATAGCCGATATCGCGAATATATTCGTACTAAAGTCAAGGATAACTTGAGAATAAAATATTTATATCAAAAAACTTACCCAGGAGGACAGCTGCAGTTGTACGAGTTGATGCCGTCTATGCAAGTGCCTCCGTTCATGCAGCTGGATTCGGTGCAATCTTCGTCGTTGGTCTGACAGTTGATGCCGGAGAAACCCAACGGGCAAGTGCATGTGTAGGACGCCACATACTGGAAGGTAAAGTTGGGTAAGTTTTGCAACCAAATTAATCAGAAAGTAACTCTAATAAAAGATATACACGGGGTTCTTTCGGGAAGCCTGAGTCCAGGAAGGTTTTGATAATGATGCCGATGGCCAACTAACCTGGTTGCAAGTGGCTCCGTTCATGCACGGCATTGATTGGCACTCGTCGATGTCGACCTCGCAGTGCTTGCCGGCGAAGCCGCTGGCACAGAGGCAGTTGTAGTCGCCGATGCTGTCGAGGCAAGTCGCGCCGTTCTGGCAGGGGACTGTTGGGGGATAGACATGGTTAATGGTCGGTTTACTCTTTCTACTAACACATTCGCAGCTGGGCTGGTGCCGCAGATGCATGTGTTTAAATGGCTTTAAAATTCGGGTTTGACCACGCAACTCTCAATTGGTATGATGGGTAATTGCCAATTGGCAAGAGCATATAAAAGTCAATAACATAAAAATGCACAACCAGATTTTAGTGGACTCTTTGAGGCTTTTATACTTACATGAAGCACAATCGTCAGTATTGATAGCGCAGTCCTTTCCCTCGTAACCTCTCGCGCACAGACACTTGTATGATCCGCCAGTGTTCAGGCAGGTTGCTTCGTTGTGGCAGGGCGCTGTCACTGCACACTCGTCGACGTCGCGTTCGCAGAGGGCTCCGGTCCAACCCGCTGGGCATTGGCAGTTGAACTCGGCATAAGATGCTTCGGCTACGCAGCGACCACCGTGACGACACCTGTTGGAAACGCGTGTAATTTATATCGGAGTCCAAGCTGAACTGTCTTTCTAAGGTTTCTAATATCTCTCTTAAAAAGGGTGTCACGACCACATAACTATTTACCAGAAACAGCACAAGGCTATAAGCGCCAGGTGCCTAAAAAGCCATACAATTTATTTTATTTACCCAAATGAATCTGTTTCAGTTTTTACACCATTTACACCAGTTTCCCACATGCCACTAAAATCAGGCTATCATGGTGTTGCTTTTGACTTGGGGGGGAGGGGTGTTAACTAACCTGAAGGGCCAAAGACGCTGGCTATATCCTTGCTTTTGATTACTTGTATTAAATTTTGATAATTTTATTTGAGATGCTTTATAGGAGATTAGGGCGTGCAGAAGAGAATAACCCATTATGTACGATTGGGAAGGAATGGGCCCAGACTATGCCAGTCTCGCAGCGGCTATAAAACCCGGCTGCACGTTCCCAACTCCCTGGAGCATAATGTACTTACTGGTTGGGAGTACAAGGGTCGAGAGTATCCTCGCAGTTGCGGCCGGAATGTGGAGGAGCGCATACGCAGCGGTAGCCGTTCACGAGATCAATGCACGAGCCGCCGTGCAGGCATGGGTTGCCAGCGCAATCGTCTATGTTCGTCTCGCAGTTGACACCTAGGAAAAGGAAAGATAAAGAGATTAAATAATGGGCCTATATGTGACCTTAAAGAGGCCGTAGTCCAGATGGTCAAGAAGTTGGGCAAGAGAGTTCTAGTTCTAAGAAATGGTAGAAAACCATAATATTACTTATGTAAGCTTAAAAGTAGTTGTGGGACCAAAGACCAAAGATAACAGCTGAAACTACTTGCTATGGAATATAATACCTTTTTTACTCAGACTACGAGTGAGAAGCAAAGTAAATGCCGTTACTAACCATGAGACACTGAATATGACATCCCATAGTTATAAATACATCCAAGACTTAACCTCGATCATACATATATTGCTAAAATTACTTCAACTTTTCAGCCACATTGCATAGGCTATGAACACGATTAAAATAATATTAATAGTAACTTAATAATTATAATAAGCTTACCAGTAAATCCCAGAATGCAATCGCACTTGTAAGCATTCAGACGATCATGGCATGTTCCACCATGCTGACAAGGATTCGAGCTGCATTCGTCTATGTCCCGTTCGCATCTTTGACCTGCAAGCACCAACAATTAGCTGCTGTTTCGAAACAATGTGCCACCAGCGAGCGGTTCTCTAATACATTGCGTGTATCGTCAATTAAACATCGCACCATGAGTGTTTTAAGCGCGCAATGAACAGTAAATTCACTCGGTAAACTGCCGGTTGCCCCATAACAGCAAACTTTAGATCACTGTCACTACAGTTCCTTCCACTGCCATGACTGCTTGTACTAAAGTCACGTTTCTTGTGTGGTATCGTTTTAACTATTTATTGAACTCATAGACATTCATTGACTATATTCGAAAGTAAATTAGAGACTCCAAGTCTCCGTGGCTTAGCTCCATCGTCAGGGCGATGGACAGAAGCTGATGGAAGCAATTAATGCATTTCAAGTGTATTCCACCCGTTGGTGAACACAGTCATGAGGAAACGACTAGACAGAGCGATTCTGAAGTATCTCTAAGCCGTAAAAAGTAAAGGACTTAACTAAATCGGCGGTATCCTTGTGTTTTCGACAAAGTTGTTTTGCGTTTGCTAATAAACGATTAAATAGTAATGAAGATCCCTTCAGTTTAAATGTAATTGTTTGTTTACCTCCGTATCCAGGCAGGCAGTGGCATATGAACTGATTGACGCCGTCTTCACACGAGCCACCGTTGATACAAGGATTCGAAGCGCATTCGTCAACATCGGATAAGCACCTGAAATAAAATCAAATTTTGAATGACTTAAAAACAATTATATTCCAGTAAAGCACTGTAAAATTATGGCATCATCTTCTCATAATAGGGCCCACAAAATCCTACGATCAGACTGCACCGTTCGTACGGTCCGATTTACGTCACACACATTATAGTTCACAATCTTTATTTCGCTAGAGCAGTTGTGGGTTTAATTATAGTCCTAATTCCTACAGCAGTCCACTGCTGGACATAGGCCTCTTCCATGGCGCGCCACAACACTCTGTCTACAAGCCCCTCGCATCCATCCGCCGCCAGCAACCCTCTTAAGGTCGTCCGTCCACCGTGCCTCAGGACGCCCTACACTGTTTAGACTCATCTATTTGAATTTTGATGCTATTCCAGTTTTAAAAAAATCTTACAAAATTGTACGATACGATAAACGGTACAAGTCAAACGGTGCATTCTGATTGTTAGAATTTTACGCAGCGTCTGTGGGCTTTAAGAAATCCTGGCATACAAAACTGACATATGAAAATCTGACAATCTGACAAACGTGAAGTTATACCTGGCGTCGTAATAGCCCCTGGGACATTCGCATCTGAAACCGTTGATGCGGTCAATACACTTTCCACCGTTAGCGCAAGGGTTGGACAGGCACTCGTTGATGTTGGTCTCGCAATGTTGGCCGGTGAAGCCCGGTATGCACTCGCATGTGTACCTGGAGACATTGGGAGGATTAAGGAGACGTAAAGGGCCCCATATACGGTACGATTCGTCTGTACGGTCGATATGATGAAAATTGTGACGATTGATCGTTACGATATTGATGATTGCATGGGATTTTGTTACGATCTCCGATATCGTCTTCGATGAAGTAAATTGTTAACGTACTTGACATACACTATCGATGCCTCGTTTCGATCGTTCTGAAGTGACAGATCGTACAGACGAATCGTACCGTGTACGACGGATACGTAGGGTAAATCGTCAATTACTGGCCACCTTATACTAAAAATGAATTCTATTTATAGGCGACCAGAATTCATTTTAGTATAAGGTGTCCAGTTATTAAACAGTGGCAAGTAAGTGACGATTTACCCTATCAAAGACCGACTCACAAGAGCTGGCATGAACGGGTTGAATGAGTGAATGAAAGTGTCTGTGTGTTCTATTTGAATACACCTCACACAAATATGTATGTAACATGCATCAGTCATTTGGTTACAAAATTGTCACACCACTATCTACACATTGAATACTTTTGTTTAATGAATTCGTGTCAGCCCTTCTAAATCGATCTGTACATCAAATTTAAAAAGATATACTCGTAATGATCCTTTGATGTAATGGGATTTTTTAGAAATTTACTTTACAGGATTGTTACAAAGTAAACATAGACATAACCTAATCCATTCTATGGATGGAGTAAATTTGAAAAAAATAATCTATCAAAAACATTATGTATTACGTCAACTATAGTGTTCAATAAGAATTCATATAGTTGAGACATTTCTAGTGAAAACTATAGTTAAAATGTTAGACATATTTTTACGAGATGTAGGCTGGATTCAGTTATTTTAGGAGTTCATTAAAGTTTATCATCCAACCGATACAATTTATCTAATAATTGATCGTGAATCGATCAAAACTGTTTTTACAGTCCAAAATCATGCACATACTAAATCGCAATCGATTCAGCAGTTTAATCTAAAACATGCCATGTATTTTAAATAACTTACTCGAAATAATTGCTGCGTGTAAAGAAAAGAAAAGAAATGTTAGTAATAATAAAGGTGAGAAGTATATAAAGCTGTTAAGATCGATTTTGTGATATTACAATTTATTGACAAAACATATTTAAACCCTCGCCCAAAACATGCATGATAATGATTAAAGTAAGGTAAGCGTACGAGTGGTCACTGGTCACCACTGTCCTAAGTCATTAGTAGGGCCCAGAATTTTGCGTGCGGCTATTGACAGATTGTAGAGAGAGCACAGCTTTTTATCGATGTTATCGACAAATCGATAGTCTTTTAAATTAAATAAAACCTCACTCTCCGATGATACTTTTTTCAGCGGTCAATGGTGAAAAAAGTTCGAAATATTGGAAAGTTTAATCCGTTTAAATTTCATTGAAATCACTATAATTACGAATACCTTTATGTCTTACAACTTGAGAAAAGATCCCTCTGAGACCACTTAACGTTAGGTTAGGTTAGTTTGTTCCATGTTTGACGACCAGATGGCCTAGTGGTTAGAGATCCTGACTACGAAGCTTGAGGTCCCGGGTTCGATTCCCGTGTCGACGCAGATATTTGTATGAAAAATACGAATGTTTGTTCTCGGGTCTTGTGTGTTTAATATGTATTTAAGTATGTATCTATCTATATAATTATATTTATCCGTTGCTTAGTACCCATAACACAAGCTTTGCTAAGCTTACTTTGGGACTAGGTTAATTGGTGTGAATTGTCCCGTGATATTTATTTATTTATTTGTTTGCCTACCCTTTCATAAAATAGTTGTTGATAACATCGATAAAAAGCGGTGCTCCCTCCCTACAATCTGTCAATAGCCGCACGCAAAATTCCGGACCCTAGTCATTAGCAATAGAAATGACAGCAGGGTGTCCTCTAACGGCCACTAGTGTAAACTTTAGCGTGTCGAGCACTCGGACAATACCTTAGGTGTCAACAGTCATCATCCCAGCCTATATACGTCCCACTGCTGGGCACAGGCCTCCTCTCAGAACAAGAGGGCTTGGGCCATAGTTCCCACGCGGGCCCAGTGCGGATTGGGAACTTCACACACACCATTGAATTGCTTCGCAGGTTTGTGCAGGTTTCCTCACGATGTTTTCCTTCACCGCATAGCTCGTGGTAAATTTCAAATGTAATTCCGCACATGAATTTCGAAAAACTCAGAGGTACGAGCCGGGGTTTGAACCCACGACCCTCTGCTTGAGAGGCGATAGGTCAAACCACTAGGCCACCACGGCTTGTCAACAGTGCTTCCAACAAAATCAGTGTAGAGAAATTTAGTGCAATTAATAGTTAGTTTAATTCTAATTACATTTCACAACGTAATCTGTATTTCCAACTACCTATTAGGGCCTCTGCTGTAATCAGTATTGATATGTTCGATATATTAACTAACTAGCTTTTGCTCTTGGCTTCGCCCGCGTGGAATTCGGTTATCGCGCACTGTTCCCTCGGGAACTGTGCATTTTTCCGGGATAAAAAGTAACCTATGTCACCCTCTGGCCCATAAACTATCTCTATACCAAAAATCACGTCGAGCCGTCGCTCCGATTCGACGTGAAAGACGGACAAACATACACACAAACATACAAACACACACACTTTCGCATTTATAATATTAAGTTTGGATAGGTTATAAGATCACAGGGGGCTACTGCGAAGTTCGTACCGTCCCTTTCACTCTCGTATTAAATAACATAAGCATCAGCGGGACGGCAATATACGAAGTTCGAATTTTACACATCGAAGTATAGAGACTGACCTGTTTATCCCATCGATGCAGGTGGCCCCATTCCTGCAGGGATTGGAATAGCATTCGTTCACGTTTATTTCGCAGTTCCTGCCCGAAGTTCCTGGCTTGCATCGACACTGATAGCCGTCTATCAAATCTTCGCAGTGACCTGCAGAAAGCGATTAATAATACTCTAAATAAAAGTACACTTTGTTTCTCCGATACCACAAACTTGCATAACATTGTGGTACTACAGGAGCAAAGTAATAGGCGGTTCTTTGATATAGACTGCCACCTGAATCAACCAATTATATAAAACTAAACAGAGGACATTTTATGTCATCATCATCATCAGCCGGAAGACGTCCACTGCTGAACAAAGGCCTCCCCCTTAGACCGCCACAATGAACGACAACTCGCCACTTGCATCCACCGGTTTCCCGCAACTCTCACGATGTCGTCAGTCCACCTGGTAGGAGACCTGCCAACGCCTCGTCTTCCGGTTCGTGGTCGCCACTCGAGAACTTTTCTCCCCCAACGGTTATCTGTTCTTCGAGCGATATGGCCCGCCCATTGCCACTTCAACTTGCATATTTTTCCAGCTATGTCAGTGACTTTAGTTCTTCGACGAATTTCCGTATTCCGGATTCTATCGTGCAAAGAAACTCCATTTATTTTATGTACTAACTATTTACTGGGTTTAGCGAAGGCTGCTTCCTTGAAGTACATAATATTTGATCAATAATTGTTCTCTCGACTTAATGCTGCATAGCATAGCAAAAGAACGTCCACCAACGAGATGTACGGGTGAGCCGGTTAAAGCCACGGGTTCACGGTGGTCGCAGCTTCCAACTAAAGCAACTGGAAGTCATTGGGGGACGCGTATACCCAACAGAGGACGTCTTACGATTTAGCAGAAGGTTTGTACCAGGTTTTCTGTATGCTCACCTCCGAACTGGCAGGGGTTGCTCTCGCATTCATTGATTTGGGTCTGGCAGACGCGGCCGGTGTACCCTGGATGACAGTTGCAGGTAAAGCTATTGTCACCGTCGATACACTCCCCACGATGGCAAGGGGCGGACAGGCAGTCGTTTATGTTGGTCTCGCAGGACATGCCTGTGGAAGAACATGGTTATTTTTACTTATACAATATACGAGTTGTTTTCAAATTATCCCGATATTAAGAAAAAGTTCTTCAAAAAATATAGAAGCTATTTGTTGCTAACTGTAGTTGCGTTGCGATCCGAACTACGTATTTAATTACATAAGAACCCAAGTCAACTTTCAGCTTAATGCTTGTATCTACAAGCAAGTGGTTAAAAAATGGTTTACGAAATTTATGACAACCAAACCACAGTGTAATTTCAAATTTGAGTGTAGGTTGCAAGTTAATCTCCTAAGGCTCAACGTCCTAAATTTAGGACATACGTCAAAGCAAATCATCCCCATCATCCCAGCCTATATACGTCCCACTGCTGGGCACAGGCCTCCTCTCAGAATAAGAGGGCTAGGGCCGTAGTTCCCACGCGGGCCCAGTGCGGATTGGGAACTTCACACACATTGAATTGCTTCGCAGGTTGTGCAGGTTTCCTCACGATGCTTTCCTTCACCGTAAAGCTCGTGGCAAATTTCAAATGTCATTCCGCACATGAACTTCGAAAAACTCAGAGGTGCGAGCCGGGGTTTGAACCCACGACACTCTGCTTCAGAGGCGATAGGTCAAACCACTAGGCCACCACGGCTTCTTTATTATTTTGATGGCGCAACATTGTGTTACAGAAAATTAACTATGTTTGACAAATAAACATATTTGAATTTGAATTTCTAATAATCGAAATTTGACGTGGGCCTCAGGAGGTAAATAAAAATCTGCAAAAGGAAGCTCAACGTAAAAAAAACTGCTTTTTTCACCACATTTTCTTGCTCAATCCTTTTGCAAAAGATGCCACTAACGAGCTCGCAAAACCTCGGTATCAAGTGCGAAATTCATAGTGACGTGGGAGTGTGCTATTCGTTGTACATTGCCGACTTACCTGTGTAGCCAGGAGGGCACTCGCACGTGTACGCCGCAATGGAATCGTGGCACGTGCCTCCGTTACGGCAAGGGCTGGAGGCGCAATCGTCTATGTTCACTTGGCATCGAGCACCAGTGAAGCTGTAAAATAATTCAATGTTTACATTTAAAAAAATAACTATGAATATCCAAAGTTAACCGAACCCTGCTCCTGAACAAAATGTACGCTAACTGTGGTTATTTTCCAAATTCTTTACAGATGATCAGAATGACAAAAATGGTACTGTGTGCATCCCAACCGCTGACCTATTTTGTGCAGACCTTGTAAAATAACTTGTATTATATTACTGAGAAATAGTTTAATAAAATGTAACGCTTTAATTGTCTTAGTTGCCGTTAATTTGACATGGACGACCGGACAGCGATGATAATTTTATTTTGAAAACCTCTGCTGTAGACTTCTGTTTTTACCAACTGAGCTTAACCGATCTTAGAACTGGCAATGTGTTTAACACGTGCTCAATGTTGCCCACGTTTTTGTAGCAACTAATACACTGCAGATGGAGCCGAGTCGGATGAAACAGCTTTGCTACAAACAAATGAATAAGTCTTAAAAAAAAACGATTTAAATAAAAGAGTCTTGAGGTGACAGTTGGAGTCGGTTCCGATACCGGAGCCGGATTTGGTGAATTATCACTTCTCGAAGTCGAGATTAGCCATGTCTGAACCATGGCAACACAGTAGGTAATTTAATTTGACAACTTACCCAATAACACAGGTACACCTGAACGCGTTGATCATGTCATGGCAAACACCTCCGTTCAGACAGGGGTTGTTAGCGCACTCATCAATCTCGACCTCGCATTGCGTTCCCGTGAAACCTGCGAGGGAGAAAAAGGATTAATAATAGTATGTAGACTAAAGCAAGCTGTCAATGGCCGTGCATCATTATCATTACATATTTACTAACTAAATGTAAACAAACTTCAGCTGCCTGTTTTGATACATTCAAGGATTTTTAATATTTTACTTATCTATCAAATAGACTAGTGTATTTCAATTCAGAAACGTAAATGTTTAGATAGTTTAATGGGGCAATTTCAACATCTAAGACACCAATAAGGGGTATCGCGTATGAATTCGCCACTAGAGGCGCTAGTGTAGCGTGAGGTCTCCGAAATGTCAAATCTCATAGTTTTTGGGTGAGCTACGCGGGTTTATTTATACTTAGAATAATTTTGTGAATATTTTGCATAACCTGAAATAAATTATGGCAATTTTGCGTTACGGGGCAATGAATGTCTGTGTTTTGAGACAGTTTTGTCTTTCGGAAACTTATGTCCTCCCTTTTTTCCGAACAAAACGAGACTACGCAACACTGTGGTTGCTCGATATTTTTATGGTACGGTTTTAAGGTGTATTAAATATGATTTTAATCTTAACTTTGTTTTCACGCCCGTAATAACAGACTTTGAAAGCCACACTTAAAAACCTCACGCAACAGTGGCGCCATCTAGAAAGACAAAAAACGATAGCCCTCATTGACGCTGTCTTGTTTACATTTAGTTAAATACGTATCCAAACCAAGTATAGTTTAACCCAGGCACATTTTTCGTAACACATTTTTCGTATTTACCACTCCGTTACCATGCATTATTATATTACAAATACCTATTACATAAATATTAAGCATCTCGTTTATCTGTCGATATAGCTGACTGCAAATCATTCATCATTTCACTCAAATAAAAGAAGAAAATGTAGTTTAAACGGAAACAGACTTTCTTTAGGTTGAGACAAGTGTAGCACAATATTTGATAAAGATTGACCTAATCTACCGGGTGACACTCTTTCCTGGCCCGGATAATACCGGGATGGAAATACCGACCCTGTTTTTCGTGTACACGCCCATAGAAACTTTTCTATGGGCGTGTACACAAAAAATAGGGCCGGTATTTTCATGTCGGTGTTATCTGGGCCGGGAAAGAGTGTCACCCAATCTACCCATATTTATATCCATGTCTAAACTGCTTCAGTCGATTCACCGCCAAAGGTGTAAGTAGCAGTCAGAGTTTATCGAGACACTGCCAAAAAGAAAACCACTTCGAGACAACAATAAATGTGTTGACGTACACTCCTGTGTAACAGAGTGACCAAACACTGATATATCTCTAAGCTTACATTTTCCAAACACTATAATTCTATACAGCGGAAAGCTTACAATGTATTCGTTTCCCATGGAATGTGTTTCTTTACTTTAGAGCTCTCGTGTAATCTAATTAACTGCGGCACAAACTCAACTAACGATCGCTTAAAATACCTTTTAATTAATAACTTAAGCATGTTTACCGCTGCACTCATAAAGGCATGACAAACACCGATTGCCTTTAAACTACAGAATGGAGCTAGCTCGTAAAAGGTGGAAGTAATATAATATAAGCTTGAGCAAAATATATACCTAGATAATTTTTATTAAGTAGTATATACAGGGCGTCACTGACAATGGGGCTTTAAATTCTAGGTTCGATTCTACTCACAAAACTAAGCTACTTTTGTTTTGTAACATTTTCAAAAAACCAAAATTTAGATAATTTATTGATCCTCAAAGTTTTGCAGGTGGTAGGACCTTGCGCAAGGTCCGCCCGGATTGCTACCACCATCTTGCTCGCTAATCCTGCCGTGAAGCAGCAGCGCTTGCACTGTTGTGTTTCGTCGTGGAGAGTAAGATAGCCGGGGATTGTATGTCGCACGGGCGGTACTAGAATTACGAACATCGACTCATTAAAGCCCTCAGTCTTCGACTTCGGGCTTCTAATAGAATCTCGTTCGTAATTCCTCATTTACCGCCCTTAAGACACAATAAGTTAAGTACTATTGATGGAAACAAAATGCCAATAGCCATTCACTGCAACCTCAATAATTGATATTACGCTGCTATGTACTAGTGTACAGACATGGCTTATTGAACGTTTATCGTGTTAAACTTGTGGAGGGAGAGGCCCCGCCTTTGCGCGAGCGCATGGCGCGTGGTGCATGTGGTAAGGCGGAAGCGATTTTAAATTGGAAGGACTGTGGCGGTCTAATTATACAAGATTGATTGCCCTTTGAACATGATAATAAACGTAAGAGAAAAATAATAAGTACTTACCTAATTCTTAAAAAGATTGTCATTTTTAATAAAGTACAATCAAATGTGAAATTAAAAAACGAATATGGGAAAAAAATTACAATTAAATTGTCATATTTATCAGTCAGTTGTATTATGTTGGAATAGACTGGACACCAACTTATTTTATCTTTGGTCAGTTAAACAAGCAATAAGAAGTTAAGTTTCGTGTGACGTAACACCTTGGTACAATTTTTACTTAAAAATTACGTCACGAGCCCCCACTCTCGAATTTCAAAGCGATCGGACTTGTTAATTTTTGTTAATTGTTTTGGTTGGTAAAAGAAGAAATACGTATCATAATTAAATTTATTCAAGTTATTACACAGCATTACAGACAAGCAAAAGTACTGTAAAATTCATAGCACGGAAGTTAACGTATTTATCGTATATATTTTTGAAAATCTAACTGACAAAACAACAATAAAATTAACTAATTACAATAATAACAAACTAATTACGATTTTTCTTTATCCAGGAAATATACATTGCTACAACTTATGTTTGCACTCTGCCCCGCTAGATGTCGCTATACGCCCGCTGTTGCCTATGACCTGCGCCGGAGTGGAATCGTCACGATTTTGGATCACAAGCTACAATGGGCATGCGCGCTGCATGGTAATGCGCAGGCCCATGTTCTTATACATGAACTAACGTCCAAGTTAATGCCTTAACTTAATAATCTAACTATAAGTGAATGTAAAAGATGCTTAGGAGCTTTAAATTGCATTCAAAAATTAATTCATACATTTTTTGGGGATTATAAAATGATCAAAATTGGTGTGGGTGTGACATATCCCATTTAAAAGATTTTTTGGCCAAGTGCGCGCGCCGAGCGAGGGTTCCGTACAAATTTACTATTTATTTCTTTATTTTCACTTTACATCTAGATATCATCACGCAGGTGGCAATGAATATCCAGTGTTAATTAACAGAGCCACTCTCCTAAGCAAAATGTACTCAAGGTAATCTTAGATGGTCACTAACAGACCGACAACACGATTTTTTTATGGTTGTGCTATAAGAACTTCCTTAATTTCCGAACCGAGTGTTTGATATCAGTTTCAGCTTGATATTTTCACACGTTCTTAAGAAAAATAATCTTAACTTACGGAGATCAAAGTGATCATCTAAGGATTCCGTTTTTAGGGTTCCGTAGCTAAATTGGATTATCTAGCAATTACGCCGGCAAAGTGGTAAAATAATTGTGTTGTGGCTGATTTGTAGAGACTTACCCCCTTATTCATAAACGACAATCAAACCTATTTTAGTTAAAATGCCGCTAAAATTCGTTTGTCCTTATCTGTCACTTCGACATATGTATTTGTTAGAAAGGGACAAAGCATTTGTTAGTTAACATAGGCTTGTTAAGTTTTATGAATAAGGGGGTTAAAATGTCTTGTATAGGTGTTGAAATCTATTTTAAGGATTACAACACTAAGACTTATTTTAATTATTTTGTATGTGGCAACACGCTCTCTTGGCTTCCAATAATACACGCAGTAGCACGGCGAGTTTGTTTTTAATTATTTTTTAATATAAAACCACAGCCAGACCACTTGCTTATTAGTGATTTGTTCAATAGGAATGACGGGGCATTTATGACATCAAGGGAAGAGATGCATCTATAACCGGGCACGGTAAAAAGTGCATAAACTTACCTAATCCAGCGGCGATTCAAACGTAACTATGCTTATTTTTCTTACGGCCAGTCAGCCGACGGGTGCAATTTTGCCTGACTGTCTGATGATTGTCATTACGTGTGCGAGCAAGACGGGTACAGCTAGGGCTGTCGCGAGGAGAAAACTTAACGATCGAAGTTGCGTGTGAAAGTCAAAGTCAAAATAGCTTTATTCAATTTAGGCTATAACAAGACTTATGAATGTCAAAAAAAACTACCACCGGTTCGGAAAACGCACTGTTGGCTCGGCAAGAAACTCAACGAAGTATATTGTTTTTAAATTTAATGATTATACATCACCAGTATTTAACACAACTGCATTTTTAAAACAGTAGATTCGCTGTTTGGGACATCAAACTTGATAAACCGAAACATTACAATATCGTGAAATTAGAGTTTTAAAACTTCAAGTTTCATAAAAGTTATCCGAAGAGACTGGTTTTTAGGGTACAATTCAAAAGGAAAATTTGAAGTCTTGTAGGATCACTTCGTTGTCCGTCCGACTGTCCAAGATTTTCTTTCTTGGCAACGCGCGATAATATTGGAGATATCAAGTTGGATCTAATATAAAAAACTTATGGATATGTGATACCTTGCAACTGTAAATAAAATAAGTTTTGTTCAGTTGCATGTTACAAGATGCAAGTTGTTGAAAGGGGTTTCTCATACATAAACCGTGGGTATTCATCATCATCATCATCCCAGCCTATATACGTCCCACTGCTGGGCACAGGCCTCCTCTCAGAACAAGAGGGCTTGGGCCATAGTTCCCACGCGGGCCCAGTGCGGATTGGGAACTTCGCACGCACCATTGAATCGCTTCGCAGGTTTGTGCAGGTTTCCTCACGATGTTTTCCTTCACCGCAAAGCTCGTGGTAAATTTCAAATGTAATTCCGCACATGAATTTCGAAAAACACAGAGGTCCGAGCCGGGGTTCGAACCCACGACCCTCTGCTTGAGAGGCGATAGGTCAAACCACTAGGCCACCACGGCTTCCGTGGGTATTACATGGTATTAACTAGCAAAAAGACATACAAAAACTCCAAATCAATTCTAAAGCGTAGCTTTGTCTAGCTATACCGCGGCTAAAACCAAGCAACCGTATAGTCTTAAATGACAGCCCTAATAGGGACCCAGTTCCCATACAGCGAACGCCCAGGCATTGTCTCCAACGCGGAAATGCCCAGGTCCATGGAACCTTAACTCCACCGCAGAGAGCTCAGTTCCCTTCCACAGCCGAATAAGCCCATGGACCTTAGCTCAGTTGAGTAAGGACTTGTTTCGACCTAAACAATTGCCCGGCGAGCTTAAAGGTTTCGCAATATTAAGTAGTAATTATGTGTATTTAATAAACTTGTATTTTACGGAGTTGTTAGTATACGCTATTATTCAGAAAAGTTTATGTATGAGCATTGAAATTTTGTAGTGCTCATAAGCATCTGAACAAACGGTACCACATTGTTTATCGTATCAGTACCTGTTCAAATATTTTTGAGCATCTAGATACCTGGTTTTTATAATGGCGACTATATGAACGTGTTGGTAGTTTTTTTTCTATATCTGGCAGAGTCAAATGTCAAAGTTAACTACTTTAGTTTATAAGGCATTTAATTTAAATTTACGTTATGATTTACGAAGAATTTTTAACCGACTTCAAAAAACAGAGGAGAGGATGTTCGTCTGTACCTACATTATGTATTTTTCTTACTTATTTTATGTATGTTCAACGATTAGTTACTCCGCCACTTGTGTACCGATTTTCAATTTTTTTTATCTCTCCAGAAAAAATAGTATCAAATGTGTCATCCAAGCCATAAAGTATGAGTGCCAAATTTTATCAAAATCCACAGTAGCTATTGTGTGAAATAGTAACAAGCATTCAATAAACACCACCTTCTAATTACAATGATTTTAGTAAAAACATTTAATTTAACACATCTAATGAGCGACAAGCGACGCCGCAGGTAAACTCTAGTTACAAAATAACCTATTGAATTATAAAAACGCGCTTCGTACGCGTTTCAACCCGTATCAATTGACTGCAGTTAAAACGTAATAGCTTGGTATCAGCCGGCCATTTTGGAATGGCCGCTGTCTCTAAGTAAAGAGTCTTGCACACGACAGTGTTACATTCTACCGTGCGTCGTCCCGCTTGAACGCTCGCGGACTTGCCTGGCGAGCGGTCTGTTATGGCCAGGCGGTATGACGTTATTTTTTACAGTGTAATGTCACGAGGGCTTTGCTCCCGACTATTGCAAGTGTTTACAGGGAGTTGACTTTCCTACCCCTATGTAAGTTTTTTTTTACATCTGTACGGCAGTGAATGAATGTAGTAGACAATAGAGTGTCGGCAATACAACGTGAATGGGCAAATCAACTATTTTACCAACACTTTGGGCGTCTCCTGCGTTACCGAAAAATCGTACTTCCAACAAGATATTTCACGGTTTAATAGGTTGAACTTACGTAGGATGGCATGTATTCATGTACACCATCTATTAAATTACAGAAAAAACATGTTTACTTACAAAAATCTGCAATTGTTTGAAAAATGTCGCGGACAGATTAGTGTGGGTAAAAGAGGTGATTGGCCCAAAAAAGCACGGTCAAGGACTTTAAGTTATGAGCCACCATGGAACCATTTCACAGTAAACGTCGTAGTGACATCGCATTAATTAACAAGGAAAATCGTAATGGCTTTTCCTTTGAAAAGGTTCCATGTTAGGTCATGAATTAAAGTCCTTTACCGTTACAGTAGTTTGTTAGTGTTGTTCGGAACTTGAAGCTAAAGATCGGTTTTATTTTCTTTCTCTTTTAAATCTTCGGGAAAATCTCCACAATGGTTTCACAACTTTAAACTCCCCCCAAAGTTGAAGCACCTTTGTGTGACTTTGTAAAATCGTTTCGTGGGGGGACAGTGAACGTGTTAAGTAGCTTCGCTAGGCATTCTTGATGTGACTTACCAGGCATACAGACGCATCTAAACGTCCCGGGATCATCGAGGCACGACCCCTCGTTCCGGCAGGGGTGGCTCTCGCACTCGTTCACGTTGGTCTCGCAGCGGGGCCCCGTGAAACCAACGGAGCAGTTGCAAGCGAACGACCCCGGTGTGTTCACGCATTGCCCGTCGTGCTCGCACGGAGATCCTGCAACACATTTTACAGTAAGACTAGAACCTAAAGCTGCTCCTCTCTTTGTTACAGAGAAGCGACGGCCAGAGGCAACTGGCGTAGAATTATTTGCCGTACTACCCACGAACTGTTCTGTCAAGTAACCATCAAACCCACCGACATAGCTTGAAGAAGAAAGTTGACGTAGCAATGGGCAGGGCATCGCAAGAACAGAGAACCGTTTGGGGAAAAAAAATCTGGAGTGGTGACCTCGAACAGCGCAGCATTAAGACTCCTACCAGGTGGACCGAGAAACCGGTGCAGATGGCAAGCTGTCGTTTATTGTGGCGTTCTATGGGGGAGGCGTTTGTTTCACGTCTTCGTACAAGAGCGAGTGGATCAATAGCGCTTGCAACATTTATTTTTACCCGAACGATAAGCAGAAGATTTTAACGTAAAATTGATTGATTCAAGATAATCTTGTGTCACTGAATTATCACAGACGCAGGTCACCAAAATGATGAAGTAACGGGTCATAGGTACTTCCTAAACGGTACTCATATAATAACACCGAAAGGTTTCTGACGGGAAAGGTGGGAAGGACCGATTTGGCTTGGCAGGAGCATGTGCTCAATTAGGAATGTGGTTCAGTCGCTAAAGAAGAACAGCGCCACAGTAAGGAGTTAGATTATGGGCTACGTAAAAAGGAGTTAGATTAAATAGTATTGGCAATATATATCAAAGTGGGTGACAGATTCAAAACCAATATTAACTTGAGCTGGTGAGCAGATGGTCGATGATCCCGATACTCCAACGTAGGTTAAGGGGCTGTTTCACCATCCATTGATTAGTGTTAACTGACAGTTAAATGTGACGCCGTCTCCGTCTATTCGAACAAAACAAATAAAGACGGCATCACATTTAACCATCTGTAACACTAATCAATGGATGGTGAAACAGCCCCTAAGTCTCATTGATAGCTGAACTTAACAGATTGAGGACTCACCTTGTTCACACTCATTGATGTCCTCAGAACAGTCCAGGCCTTTGTATCCGGATGCGCAGGAGCAGGTGTAAGAGCCGTTGATGGGGCTCGTGTCGCAAATCGCGTCCGCATGGCAAGGGTTCGAGGTACAAGCGTCATCCAGGTGGCAGAGAAGACCTGGTAAGAAGAAGATATCAGAACTTCCGTCTGGTCAACGTCACAGAAGCTACTGGATCCAAGATAAATTACGACAGCTGCACCTTGGCTGTTTGGATGTTTGAATGTCTGACCTATTTAGATGAAATTCGGTATACAGATAGTTCAATTCCCGGAGAAGGACATAGGATAGTTTTTATTCCGGAAAATTGCATAGTTCCCGCGTGATAGCGATAAACGTATTCTGCGCGGACGGACGGTAACGGCTAGTGTAAAAATAAAAGTACATTGTGCCTTAAGGGCGATAAATAAGGAATTACGAACGAGAGTCTATTAAAAGCCCGAAGTCGAAGACTGAGGGTTTTAATGAGTCGATTTTCGTAATTCTAGTACCGCTCGTGCGACATACAATGTTTTTCATCACATTTGCGAGTGAAATTCCATATTAGTAAAAGAAAAATAATATTTTCTCAAAAATTGCCCTGCATAACAAACTCATTTACCGACCTTGGGCTTCATGACAAGAAAATTAGTACGGGCACTGACTCATTTACCGACCACGGGTTTCATGACAAGCACATTAAGTTCGAGGGTTTTATTTGGGGGGTTGCAACCAAGGTAGCTTGCATGTTACGACACTGTTTACGAGCAAGTGTGATGAAAAACTAAAGACAGATAAGGCAGGGTCTAACCTGTCTTTCCAGGGGTGCATCTGCAGTAGAACGCGCCGACCCTGTCGATGCAAGTGGCTCCATTGAAGCACGCGGCTCCGGCGCAGTCGTCGATGTTCACGGAACAGTCGGGTCCGTTCCAGCCGTTCACGCAGATGCAGGAGAAACCGCCGACAGAGTTCGTGCAGGTCGCGCCGTTCTGGCACACGAGAGGTCTGCGAAAGAATAATGGTTAGTTTTATTTAAATTCGGGTTTTGTTCTGTGTACCTTGATTTTAGAGAAGATCGATTTCGGCACTCATAATATTAGTAATTACCGTGATAGTCTAAAACATTGTGAATGATGGTTAGATTTTTTGATGAGCTTCCCTCCTATGGGAAAGGGTGGTGATATTATTTACCGGCATGGAAATACCGACCCAATTTTTCGTGTACAAACAACATATAAACTCATGTCAAACTGATACGAGTTTCTATGGGCGTGTACACGAAAAATTGGGTCGGTATTTCCATGTCGGTATTATCCGGGCCGGTAGGGTTTTGCCGCTGTAGGGTAAAGAAATCTAGAAAACGAAATAGGTATGACAAGTAATTGTGGATGAACGATAACCAATTCTCTAGTCATTGGTTTGGGCTGTCCAGTGTCTGTCATGTACTCTTTTATAGGCATAGATTAAATAGTTTGAGATATATTTGTGTTTAATCTGATACCTATCGATTTTGAAAAGTTGAAAAACTCAGTAAAACTGTGTGACAAGTAAAGCATGTTGCTTTGCTAAAACATGGCTAAAATCATGCATCAAGTTTTTATTTAGTTTCACCTGTCCCGTTGTCTGTCTGTCTGTCTGTAATCAAATCTTGCAAGTTAAATTCGACCAACTTCCAGTAGTTGGATTAACTTGAAATTTGGTATATTTATGTGAATTGCGTGACAATACGAGTACAATAATCCGTTAGTGACATTATGGTAGTCCGGCCAGGATCGTCTCCATAGGACGAAACTCTTCAACGGTTAATGGCATCGACTTGAAATTTGGTATACAAAATATTTAGTTTGGGTGACATTACAAGTACAGTCAACAAAAAGTACAGACAGCAAAAAAAGCTTGTATTAAAAATGAAAGTTTTACCAAAAACTTATTTAAATCTCATGTGAGAGCGATGCTTCGGGAGTTAAGTAAGTGTCTTGCTAAGACTTACAACCTCACCCGTGGGGGAGGGCATTCGAAAAATCAACAATTAGGTACCTTCTACTCTTTAGTCTTGTAAACATGCTTCTTAATTGATATTTAAGCTTAATTCCAATAAACCTCGGGTTTCCCAAGATTTGCACGGCATTATGGTATTTACAAAAAGTGTACCTTTTCTTTGCAGTGCCATTAAAGCTGACACTAAATACGCCTGTTGAAAAAGCGACAAGTCGCAAAAACCAAGTGACGTGATGATTGCACTGTGTTATGTCTCTTACCACATTAGTGGACAGCGAAGTGTAATTCGAGTGTTTTAAATATTTGTGTTTTGGTGGTATTTTCCTTGGACCGCTTTCGGCGCTCACAATAGCTACTTTAATACACACTTAGAATGTTCGCGGAACATAACGATTCATTAAAGTTTAACAAGGAACCAGTTAGCAGATTTTCTTGAGTAAATATAGTTGCTTTTTCGTGAGAAAATATAAAAAAGAAAACTAGTTGACGTTTGTCTAAAAATCTCAATTTTTCCTCAATCATTCAAGAAGAAACACAATATCCATGATAAGAAGATATTTTTCGTGTATTTACGTTAGGAGCCCGTCGTGCGGGTGTAGAAGAAAGACAAGACAACTTCCAATAATACTTGGCCAGCAACACTGCCGTGCTTAAACAATATTAATAAACACCTGAACGTCTTGATTGTCAGAAGTTATTGATATCACTATAGCTCTGGACGGGATGCATTGAGTCGAATATTCAAAAATTATGCAAGGTTGTTGACCTTCGGACGCCATGCTTTTTAAATTCTCTGCGCAATATCTTGTCGAAAATAATTCGCGAATCTTACTGTTTTTTTTATTCGACTGGATGGCAAACGAGCAAGTGGGTCTCCTGATGGTAAGAGATCACCGCCGCCCATAATCATCTGCAACACCAGGGGTATTGCAGATGCGTTGCCAACCTAGAGGCCTAAGATGGGATACCTCAAGTGCCAGTAATTTCACCGGCTGTCTTACTCTCCACGCCGAAACACAACAGTGCAAGCACTGCTGCTTATTAGCGAGCAAGGTGGTAGGTTAATTTTAAGTCAATCGGACTACAGGAAGTGGGTCAAATTTAGCTTCCAAGATTTGATCTAAGCAACAAATAAATAGGGCAGGCCATAGAAAAGCTGGTAAAAATCAACTCTGGACCTGGTTCATGTGAAACCACAGGCTTAGGCGAGAGTTGCGGGCAGCCGGTGGATGCAAGTGGCGAGTTCACTGTGGCGTTCTAAGGGGGAGGCCTTTGTTTAGTGGACGTCTTCCGGCTGATTATGACTAACTGTCCAAAGTATCGATTACGTTCCAAGATTAATGGTTATTCGATAATCTCAAAACCATTAACATATAAATGTCACTGTATAGATCCATTGTGATGTCATTAACTTTCAAGACAATCTATAACACATCCACACACATCACATCATCATGGCCTAAGTACGTCCCACTACCACGTATTTCCCACGCAGGACCAGTGCGAATCAGGAACTTCACGCACTATTTTTTTACATGAATCAGACCGTGATTGACCCCTATCTCACCTGATGTTAAGTGCAGATGAGGCCAAAGGCGTATCTCACTGGTTCAGTAACAGCCTATTCACTCTAGCCTAGATTGTATTTATAGGGAAATACAGAGGACGGGAGCGAATTCCATTCCTTAGCAGTTCGCATTATGAAAGATGAAGCGAACCTAATGGCACTAATACATGGCACACTAACTACATAAGGGCACAAATAAGGGTGAAGACGCTCCCCCCGCCTGGAAGTCCGTCCGGTCCGACCAAACCGCTGCTTAAAAAACGGTGACGGCACGGAATCGCAGTGACGCACCGTATGCGCACCGTTTTTATCGCATGCTCTCCACACCGCTGCTTAAAATACGGAATCGCAGTGACGTGTCGTAAACGTTAGGACTTTACCGAACAAAAGTCTTGTCGTTTACGGCCAGTCACTGCGATTCTGCACCGTCGCCGTTTTTTAAGCAGCGATTTGGTCGCACCTTTAAATGAGGGCTATCGTTTTTTGTCTCACTAGATGGCGCACTGTTGCGTGAGGTTTTTAAGTATGGCTTTCAAAGTCTGTTATTACGGGCGTTAAAACAAAGTTTAGATTAAAATCATATTTAAAACACCTTAAAACCGTACCATAAAAATATTCAGCCACCAGTGTTGCTTAGTCCCGTTTTGTTTGGAAAAAAAGGGAGGACAAAAGTTCCGTAAGATAAAACTGTCTCAAAACTGAGACATTCATTGCCCCGTAACGCATAATTGGCATAATTAATTTCAGGTAATGCTCACGCAAAAACTATGAGATTTGACATTTCGGAGACCTCACGCTACACTAGCGCCTCTAGCGGCGAATTCATTCGCGATAGACCTCATTGGGTTGTGCATTTTCTGTCAGTCTGTCAATTCAGATCACTTTAACGGTCATAGTGATAGACGTAAGTTTGTGACAAAATTAGTTCTAGATTTGACCGCCAATCGTAACATTGTGTCATCCACCACTTAAAAAGTCAATGTACCTATATGTATGAATAAATTTCAATGCATAATTTATTCAACTTCTCGTGTTACGTTTACTGTCTTAAGACATTTTAATGGCACCGATATTTTTGTGGTAAGTTATTTTTTAATTTATTTGACGGTTCATCCAACGACTTAGATTAAATTGTCGTCTTGAAATTTATAGGCCATTTCCTCGATTTAACTGTTGGTATTATTAGTCTAACTAATTTTATTAACAGTATGATAGATAACTAAACTAACTTGCTATAGATATCAAAATGTTCAATTTGTCCGCTTTCAACTTTGCATTGTTTTTTTTTTTCACTTATACTGAAGGTACTGGCCAATATAAATTTATAAAACAAAATAAACCATTATTCTTAATTTAAACTACGCATTGGCGATACGTAACGGCATTTTCTTATTTGGATTTGCTAATCATTGAAGAGATTAGGTATGAAACGCAAACAGATATTACGTGTTTTTTTTTAATTAGCGTAATATTTAAAATATCACCTGTGTGACATTTTGACTGCAGCTTGGAACAGAAATATCAGATTAAGTTAACAACCATTAATATCTTCGTATAGAGTTCAACAAACTTGTCAAAAGCAGAAACGCAACAGTCATTTAGTTCAAGCTCGCGTAGACTCCAAGCTTGTCCGGCGGCAAAGTTAACTTTGTAGCGCAATGAAAGCAAACTTCTTAAATTCCATCGATCGGAAAGAGGTAAAAGAAAAAAGCTTATAACACCAAAGAAACTTGATACTGGCCATGCATTATCTGTGTCGGAACTATAGCGTATTAGATGACACTATCCCATCAAGCCGGGTCCACGCAAGAAACAGGGTTATTTAGTTCGCATTCGAACCAAAATTGCTTGGGCTACTTCAGCCCTTTAAAAAGGTATTACATGTAAGGCAGAGAGCTGCCTGTGGTCAAAGAAAGATTTAAATGAAGTTTTGATGAAGGAGTTTTAACTCTAACGGCGTACTTACACTCAGCTAACATATTTTTTAATTCTTTTCACAATTTTGACATTTAAATTATTTTTAAACTACTAAGTTTTTCTGTCCGTAGCTCGTAGTTTTGATTTGACGTATTTTTTTAGATTATGATTATTCAGCTAAACCATAGCAAATGCCATTAGGTATATCTTAGCAGCAACTCACTGCAAAAAGGTTCTACTGTGGGGTAAATAATTTCGCCTGCTTTTGAAGCCAAAGGAAAGTTGGAAAAACAAGGATGTGCACTATACCCTGAGATGTCTGTGACGCAAATCTCTTTGTATGGATTCTCATCCGTTCTGACTTTCCGGTGAGTAAATGAGACAATCACACTCGCCCCCTGTTTCGCCACCCATATTATTATTTTTTGGAGGATTCGCGCTGTCACCGTTCATCCACCATTACCTCTCATATTTCGTTTTCTAGATTTTTTTTACCGTACAACGGCAAAAGCTACTAGACACTGGCAAAATTGTCCTCCAATGGACAGAGCCATTTTTTTCTAAAAAACCAAATTTTTTTGACGGACCAATGTGATGCCGTTTGCGTCTCTGTTTTATTTGAATAGACGGAGACGGCATTACATTTATCCGTCAAATAAAAATAATCAATGGGTGGTGAAACAGCCCCTCAGTGTCTACTTTTAACAGAATCATTTTGAAAATGGTGATTTCCATTTATAATTAGTTTACATTTTAATTTTCCAATCACAAGGCAACTTTACAAAATCTGTTGTTATTTTTTGTCTGCATCATCAAGAACCCTCGTGCTTTCAACTTTATAGGTTAGGTTAGGACTAGGCTAATAGCGAGGATAGGGTTACATTGGGGCGTGAAACTAGATTTATAAATGTGCCATTAATCACCGTAATGTATACCATACATGAATTTTCAATGCTTTACATTCAGTATCTGTTTTTTTATATATTCATACCGCTTATGGCGTACGAAAACTTGCTTGCCGAATACCACTTATGGGCATTACACGGTATACTGTTAAAAAAATTTAGTCGCAAGCGCATCGGACAAAATGGCGGCGGATATCAAATTACAACAACTGGACATTCAAAAATAACTCTTACTACCACATTTTTAAAATATAAAACGTCGCCAACACCTGTTTTTTGGCGTAATCCAATCCAGTCTTTAGATTTCGCTGCAAATGGGTGCAACTTGCAATTTTGGACTTTATCAGTCTGAAATAAAGCTCCTATGTTTAAGGATACGTCAATTAAGGATAAGTACAATAAATTGGCGACTTGGCTCGGCTTTTATCATCGTGAAATTATTTGAGTACGATCGGGGCTTAACAACGATTGGCCTTAATTACCTGGCTAAGATCAAGCCAAAAGAAAGGGTTATGATTTGTAGTTGCCCGTGTATGTTAGTATTAACCATTGCGTTGAAACTACCCTTCCGATTTTGATGAATGAAGGTCTCAATGGATGCATTATTATGTCCCGGGTTATTTAAGCTGTGGGTATTTTATACGAACAAAATAATTTTGATACAGTAAGAGCGTTTATACCTACTGAGCTGACCACGTTGTATTTTTGTTAGTTTTTCTCGATTATTCCATAAAAATTTAATGAAAAAATGTGGTATGTTAGAACAGTTAATGTGTCTACTGCAATAATTATTAGTAATAGACTTTCATTTTCTTTAAAAACCATTAATAAACATTTGTTCGTTATTAAATAATATAAAAGTTTATCACGAATAATTATTGGAGTAGACACCATAAATTATATAATAAGAACAGTTCTAACAGACCACATTTTTAATTTTCATTATTTTTTGAGAATAATCAAAAAACTAACAAAAATGCAACGTTGCCAGCTCAGCAGGTATAAACGCTCTTAAACTAGGTAACTGAGTATTAGTGAGTATCTAAAACCTTATTCCAATCCTGGCCGACTTCATCTTTTTGCTGATTCTATACAGGATTCTCTAATTTTTCGCCGAAAATTGTTTCGCCGATTATTAGTTCCCAACCAACTTTTCGCATAATTACATTTCACCAAATGATCACTTGCCAACTTATCAAAAGATTTTAATTTATTTCCCAACCTTACAGTTACCAACAACTGTAGGTACGTTTGGTTTGTTTGTTAAAAAGTCACTTTTCAAAATGCCAACTTTCGGTTAGTAGAATGTTTAGGTTGGCGTAATATTCAATTCGTCGTACAATGTTTCACAAATGTTTTATTAATTAAGGGTTTCGTTTAGTAACTATGTAATATAATAAACAATGTGGGTAATTTTAACACAATACATAGATAGTACTATGTTTTGTGTATTTAAAAAGAAGTATTAAAAACGATTGCACTGATGAAACGATATTCGTTTAATAGTTTTTCCTATTGAGTCATCATGATATTCTGCTTTATAATAATTAGATCAAATGACACGTTGTCATGCAAACAATTTTACTAATAGTTAGTTGTCAGCTCATCGGCGAAACGTTGGTTGGGAAGTGATATTCGGTCAAAGGAAATTCTGCGAAAAGCCCGAACACCCTTTATGTCACTTATGACAGAGTTCGATGTCACATTACAATAAGGCCTTCAAGACTGGCCGTGGTTACTTACCTCAAAGCGCACTCGTCGACGTCGTTTCACACAGCGACCCCGTGAAAGTGGGAGGGCATTCGCAGGAATAAGTGTTCAGCTCGTCAATGCACGTGGCACCGTTCTGACAGAGATTGCCGGGGCAGTCATCGATGTCGATCTCACAGTTCTGGCCACGGTAACCTAGGGCAGAAATAGACATTGAAAACACGGTAATACGACAATCTTAAGAGCTATTACTCCACCCAGACCATTAACATCTATGTGTGTCTGTGTTGCCAACATTTCTTCGAATTTTTTTTTTTTTATTCGACTGGGTGGCAAACGATCAAGTCGGTCTCCTAATGGTAAGAGATCACCACCACCCATAAAAATATCTTCTCTCTCTCTTTGAGATCGTGTAATCCACTAGTTCTAACAACCCACCATCTACCACCATCTTGCTCGCTAATCCTGCCGTGAAGCAGCACCGCTTGCACTGTTGTGTTTCGCCGTGGAAAGTAAGACAGCCGGTGAAATTACTGGCACTTGAGGCATCCCATCTTAGGCCTCTAGGTTGGCAACGCATCTGCAACACCAGGGGTATTGCAGATGCGTCCAGGGGTATTGCAGATGGTGATCTCATACCATCAGGAGACCCACTTGCTCGTTTTCCATCATTGTGTTTTATCCATTATTCTTTGTAAACTTTATGCCGTTTGATGGGTACCCCTGCTTAGCATTTTCGACGTTAACTTCTATTAGCAAGCACGATTACCGAGTTGTGTACCATAATTAGCTATAATTAACATCAATAGTTTCCCACGGACACCTGGTACAAAGCCTTGTTTGACTTACATTATAACTTGATATGTTCAGCAGTCGCATTGGGTAAACGACCTTTTAAATTAACCTATACGAAAAAAAAAATGGAAGCATTCTTAATAACTAACTAATAAACTAACTATTTGCTGGGTGCACTTTTTTTTACTGTATTTTTATTGCCATCCAAAGTACGTATCGTGGACAAGTTTCAAGTCGATGCCATTAACCGTTAGAGTTCAATACGGATGTATTAATTAATTTCGACTATTAGGAATAAGCGACGGGCACAAAATTAACAGACACTGGGTCAGGTGAAACTAAATAAAAGCTTGTGAAGTTGTTTAATTTCAACCACGAAAATCAGATACTTCAATATACATATTGTTATAATTGCGTGTGAAATACGTATACTTACTGTTCTCAGTGTGCCAATCCGACTCGCACTTGGCCAAATTTTAATAACTAGTGTCAGAATTCACAGCGATATTATAGTTTTATGACTTTATTGAGCTACTCAAGAGCAAGGCTACATATGTTTTCGATATCACTCCAACGCTTCACATCTGGCGCCCGAAGTGTCCAAATCATAGGTCCAAATAAATGACTGACAAGTGAATCAAAATGTTCCTGGTAATCATAATTGTGGCAGGGAGCATTAATTACAGCAGTCGCCTTTAGATCCTTGAACTACATTAGTACTCGTACATATTCATCATCCCAGCCTATATACGTCCCACTGCTGGGCACAGGCCTCCTCTCAGAACAAGAGGGCTTGCTTGTCTATCAGGGAGGAACCTTTTAAGAATCAATTTCACCATGATATCCTTGACGCAAGTATGGGATGTCAACATGACAGTACTGGCACAAAGGTTCCACCCCGGTACATGATTCGGTTTGTGCGACTGTTACATAAAATTGGGGTACCGTTGGAACCTTTCCACAAACTGAGTCATTTGCTATGTGTTAATAATACTTTCGTTTTCCGCGGTAGACTCATCTCACCTACATTCAGAATTGCGCGCCATTCTGCGTAATGAAACTAATGAACCCTGCGCAGCCGCCGCGTTACGTCATGTGTCAAATTTTTAGGGTAAATCATCATTTTGCTAATGAGCGGCAGTTTGCGCTGACGCAAGATCGTAGGGAAATGTTTGAAGGAAACTATATATTAGTATAGTTGACACAAATCAAAGATTCAGGAATCAGAATTTTAAATTAACAACAAAATCAAGTTCCTCGTATTGTTAACAATTCAGCGAAAACATAATTTATTTATTTACTAAGGAACTATTCATACATTATACCTTCAAAGTCAAATTTCAAGTCAAAATAAAAACCAGTAAAATTAAAGTTTTAGATGCTTTCAAACAAATAAAAAATCGATTCAGTTAGTAAATAAGCATGACTTAATGAAATCAAGTACAAATATATGCAGAAATTTAGTTTTGACAACTCATAAAATGTAACAAAACAAGACTCTCCCATTCGTTTTGTATGGGGAGCTTGGTATCACGTCACTTACCTTAGGAATTCAATAGATTAGCTATTTCTTGGTATCAAAGAGACTAGAAATTTAATTTTGCAATTAATCTGGTTTACAAAGCTAAAATAAATTACTTATTAAATTAATTCGCGTCTTGGATTATGGTATTTGATACAGATATATGATATGTACTCGTCTATGGAACGGTATGTTATGGGTAAATAGATTTTTATACTTGACATCACGCAGTAAAAAGTAAAATCGATCAATTGATTAATAGGTGATGTCAAAAAGCCTAGTGTATATCTCCTGAC
>NC_133472.1:4619465-4640205 GCF_025370935.1 Choristoneura fumiferana | reverse complement strand
AGTAGCAATCCGGGCGGACCTTGCACAGGGTCCTACCACCTGAATGCGTAAATCCGACTCACTTTGGCCGATCTAATTCAAAAAATAACTTAAATTTATTTTAATTGTTGATAAAGTTTTACATCATAAAACATTTTTGTTGAACACTAACCACCCATTCATTTGTCAAACAATGGCAGATATTGGACAAATATTGGCCAATCTTTTAACCAATCTGGGTCATGCCCCGAAACATATAATAATATTATTGAACCAAAATCGCTTATTAACTGTTATCGTGTATTCGAATGGCGTATTAAACTTTAATTATGTCATTATTGTTTAACTAGCTACGGTTAATGTTGGTAGTAATGGAAAGCTTAGTGGTTAAGTACTTTACGGATGTGGTATAATTAGGGGATTTTAGATGTTTCACCCACCCCGGCCTATATATACGCCCACTGCTGGGCACAGGCCTCCTCTCAGAATGACAGGGCTTGGGCCGTAGTTCCCACGCGGGCCTAGTGCGGATCGGGAACTTCGCACACACCATTGCATTGCTTCGCAAGTGTGTGCAGGTTTTCAGATGCTTATATCAAAGATATAAATAAATAAAATAAAAAAAAAAATTAAAAAAAAAAAAACAATGCAAATGGAGTAGTGCAACGAGAAATTTATAGGTTTCTAAAAAATTAAAGTGGAATACAGCTGACAGACAAATGACAAAATTTTATATTTTCTGGACTAATCTATTCTCAAATAGATGCAACACACGCTTGTTCGTTTTTATTTTTTGTTGAAAGAGTTACTTTTGCATTAATTATTTTAAAAAATATTTATAAAGTAGGTATAATAATTTCGGATCTTTTTTAAATGTCAAGTTAAAAAAAGTTAAAGTTAACGTGCAAATTTATAGCTGAAATATTTTATGTTTCCTAAACACAAACTTAAGACTGACGATAAAAATAAAATAGTTACTTTATCATCCTGGTCACGGCACCATCGTAACAATCCCACTTTTAACTTACAGCTAAATTAAGAAAGTGTGTAAAGCCAACGATATTCTCGAGAGTCATTTCAAAAGTAAATACTGTCGAGTAGGAGGGAGAAGGGTCGTCGCCAATGACGTGGAAACTGTAAGCCCATCGTGACTTTGGGAACCTTCCAGAAACTGGGCTCTTACTTAAAGATAGCTTTCAGTAATACATTTTTACTCCACGCGTATTTGCCTGTGATTACTATGAAAAACAGAATCCTTCTCCCTCGCTTCATTGTTGATTTTCCAGTCCAAATTCAAATTCAAAATTGTTTATTGCATGTCGCATTACAGGCATTAGGATAGAAAATTACAAACTAGGTATACATGTGACGCCCTGATAGGGCACGGCAATACAAGTAATCAGAGGGTGCTTATTATAATTGGAATGTATTTAACATGCATAGAAAAGAAAAAAAGATAAACATATAGGTATAAATACACACTCACATGAGAGATATTTTAAGTTCGTCACAAGTCCGTCTGTTTGTCTCAAACATTATCATTTCAAATTTCAATATCTCAAAAACGATAGAACCAACTTTCCTAAACCAGCGCTACTAATCACCCCAAAGAAACTGTCTAACACTTAAAAAAACAACATCGAAATTGGTCTACCTGTTTAAGAACTACGATATCACAGACAGACGTTGACGACCATTTCCCGTCCTCTTTCTGCACTGGAGGTTAATAAAATTTATCTACCCTATAATTAAATTTCAATTACGTCTCTGCGTGCGCCAGTTATATTGTCCGTTAGCCAAAGCAGTGTCGAATAGACAGAGGTAGCCTAATTGCATCCTCCATTGTACGGGGATGAGTTACGGCTGTTATAAGAGCCCTCGATAATTCTATTGATCGTAAATATCGACGGCCTGGTTGTTTGAGGATTTATCGATAACTTTGAAGTTCGAAATGGAACGGAACCGTGTTATATGTTGGGAGCGAAAACTGAATCACTGCGTAGTTTTTAATGAGACATGGTTATTTGATGACCAGATAGTTCAGTGGTTAGAAAACCTGATTTTGAATCTGGTCCTGCGTTCAATCCCCGGGCGGAGTAGATATTTGCATAAAAAAAATATGAATGTTTGATTTCAAGTCTGGGTATTTGATATGTGTGTCATATCACAAGTAAATATAGTTTGGCTAATGAAAGATGCTAAGCTATTATTAGAGTGGCAACATTATTCCAATGTCATGGGAAAACAGACACTTGAGCTGAGCTTGTACTATTAAATCTATTCTGTGACTTGTTGAGTTTACTTCTTCGTGTGTTAAAATAGAGTTTTTTAGAAATTTACTGCTGGAACATGGGTGAAACAATCAAGTGGTGTGCGACAGATTATTTTTACCATGATAAGCAAATTCAAACAAAAACAAGCAGAGGGAAGTCTTGTTCAAACAGAAAAATGAGTAAAAATAGTAGACCAAAACTACAATCTTCATCTTAAATGCTCCTCAAGCATTTCACATCCGGTTATGCTTTTAAATTAATTATAAGAACAAAACCCTAACAAGATAATTGAATTATATAACTTTTTAGGGCTAATAAGGGACGACAGATGTGGCCAACCGGGGGTAGCATACTAATTTACGAGTATCGGTACCGAAGCTAATCCGTTGGTACAAAGTGACAAACTAGGACAAAGACGAGGGTAGATGGAATAAAAATTCGAAAAAAGAATTGTTGATTCAGCGTTGCCCTAATAAGGAAGTCGCATCGGGACTGCGTCGGTTTTTAATTTGTGTGATTACTTAAATAACTCACAAAGCTGTGTTTTCCGTAAACCGCGGAGTATTTCTTTTTTAAAAGACTTTTGTTTTGTATGAACTGATGGAGTAGGTAAATTTCGGTTTCGACATTGGACATGATGTGTCGATAGAAACGTGGGTTTGCGAGTAGATTGTGAGAGAAAAAACAAAGCTATTTTTACAAGCTGTTTAACTTCCCGGGTTGTTGTTGTTGTTGTTTTTGTTGGGTCAAATTTGCCAGTTCATTTTGACCTACTTTCAGTGGTCGGATTAACTTAAAATTTGATATACCTACATACGTAAGTGAACAAAAAATTATAGTTAGCAAAAAAGCGTGTATTAAAAATGAACTTGAATAATTTTAGCCCACTAACTTCAGTCATAGGCAGTTTAGTTTTAGCTCAACTCTTCTTTCACATCCATGGAACTGTCTTTAGTTCTACAAAACAGCACCAAATTAGTTTGGGGCGACTTTATTTGCGCTCGTCGGGCATCTTCTAGGTCAGGTGACTTTGGATAAATGGCTTTTTTGTAAACAGATAAGCTTGCATTTGACCACAATAACGCCTGAGAGTAAGCGGAGATAATAAATGCCCATTTCTCCTAAATTTGGAAACTGACAATCTGGAAACACAGACGCATGCAGGAATTCTACTCCTCCTACTGAATTGACTAAGTACTGAATTTTCTTACGATATGACAAATCCGTGCCGTGGTGGCCGAGTGGTTTGACCTATGGTCTCTCAAGCAGAGGATCGCGGGTTCAAACCCCGGCTCGCACCTCTGAGTTTTTCGAAATTAATGTGCGGAGTTACATTTGAAATTTACCACGAGCTTTGCGGTGAAGGAAAACATCGTGAGGAAACCTGCACAAACCTGCGAAGCAATTCAACGGTGTGTGTGAAGTTCCCAATCCGCACTGGGCCCGCGTGGGAACTACTGGCCAAGCCCTCTCATTCTGAGAGGAAGCCTGTGCCCAGCAGTGGGACGTATATAGGCTGGGATGATGATGGATGATGATGACAAATCCAATAACATTTCCATCCTTAAATCTTCCTGTTGTGGTGAATACTTGGTGATTCAAATGATCTATCAAACATTCTTCAGAGTTTAGCGTCTGTGATCCAGTAAGTAAGGTCATAAAGGTAGAATGATTTTCAATTAGCTTTTTGATAAAATCCACAACATCGTAACAAAAGCTCAATCGAAATAAAACTCAAAAAAACATTAGCACTTATTTACAATTCGTATAATTATGAAATGCGGCCTGATTAAACGATTTCGTTCACAATTATTTTTGTTTGCGTCCTTTACGGGAATTCGCGATACATTCAAACTTGGCTAAAGAAAATTAATTTTAACGCGAACCGGATTATACAGGAAATGGGCACCCCTGGCTTTCTAAATGCAGAAGATCATAACGACGACATAAAGTAAGCCGAAATGGGCCTTAACCCGTTTGCTTATGATTCAAATTCATACCTATTTACCGTTAGCAGTTACGCTCGTTCATTTGTTTTTGAATATTAGGCGAAGTTGTAAAAGCCCTGCCACACGCAAGGGAATAAGAACTTTTGTAGTTTGAAATAGAGTGTATTTTCTTTTACAAACTTGTGGCATTTAAGCTGTTTAAGGTTGCGTTGGAAATTAATAAAAGGCAGATGTAAGCAACCTTGCGGGTCGCATACTAATGATGGGTCAAATATTGTTAATTTTGCCCAGTGCAGGCTTATTAAGATGTTGCTGACTAAGCAGTAATAGGTATTGGGTAAGTGGTTAACCTTTTGCACGAAAGTGACATAAAACTCAGCAATAGAGAGGTTAGAATTAGAAATTGACCACACAAATCAAAATACCTAATCTAATATAATAGTAAATCTAATCCTTTGTCATTATAATAACTGTAAAATCTGCTAGGATATTACTCGTGTGTGTTAGCGCGAACGTCCCGTTTGTGGTATTTTGACTATGTAAGTATTCATTATTTATGTAAACATATTTAAATTAATCTATAAGGTCGTTTTTTTATTCGACTGCGGGCATGTGCACTGCAGGTCTTGGGTCAGTCCATCCAATGGATCGGAATTTATGACGCGTGCCTCGAATGCACATCTTGTCTATTAAATAAATACATATATACATTTTGAGGTTGGCCCTCGATTTCCCTAAGATTCCATCATCAGATCTTGAGTTGGTGACAATGGGACCACCTCAGATGAGTACTTTTCCGAATAAAAAAAGAATTTTGAAAATCGGTTCACAATTGACTGAGTAATCGGTGATTATACGTAAAAAAAATTCTAACATTGGAACATAGAACCTCCTCCTTTTTTGGAGTCGGTTAAAAAGGTGGTTGTGATTTCATACTTCTTGCTTATGGATCTTAAAACAGTACCTAAGTTTTAGTACGTTTTTCCGCCAAAGCCACATATTTGAACTCCCAATACGTAATTTAACTTTATTCATCGACTTATATTTAGCATCCCGCAAATTCATACGTTTAAAACAATCTTCACGACGAACTTGAAATTTCGACTAAGTAAACTTTTCACCACACCCTGTATGCGAACGTCGAAATTTAATTCCCGTTGATTACAACAGTGTTATTAGCGGGTTGTTTTTGTTGTTGAAACACCCTGTGTAGTCGCGAGTCTGTTTGTACGAAACAACATAATTTTCATTACAAACTGTTACTTGAATTGTTATTTTTAACCGACTACAGGCAAAATGGAGGTGAGCGGCACAGGGCTCCTCTTATAATGAGAGGGCTTGGGCCGTATATAGTTACCAAGTGAGCTCAGTGCGGATTGGGAACTTCACACATACCATTGAATTGATGCGCACGTTCAAGCAGGTTTCCCCACTATGTTTTCCCATCGTAAAGCTGTGCTTGTGTGTGTAAAATGCTGTCCAGACTAAACACAAAGTGCATAATGCTCCTTGTGCTAACACTAGACTGTATAATTACAAATCCGTACTTGGCTCGCGTGGGAACTACAAGCCCAAGCCCTCTCGTTCTGAGAGGAGACCTGTAATAGGACGTATATGATCTGGGATGATAAAATATAGGTCACACGACAATTGCAATGCAATTAGGTACAGTCGAAAAAAAGCTTCCATTAAAAAGTTTTTTAAGCTTAGGTTATTTAAAAAACAATGCGATACCAATTTCAAAATGGCGTCTCAACATAAATTTAAGAGGTCGAATGTGCCACGCAATATACAGGACCCTTATACGGAGCACGTGGCCCATAACAATGATATAAAAATAAAAGATAACCCATTATTGATATTGATACTAATTCGTTATACGGGAACCCTTTTCTGCTTCTCTTTGTATAGTCGGATAAGTGTTTACCATTTTGTCGACAGTTTCGATATTTTAATGATATTGTAACGGTTACACATTTGAATATCGAAAATTAAATACCTAGGGTTCAAAATATGTCGATGTTCAAAATATCGAAAATTAAAATATTCAAATATGTGAGCATTGTAACGTTTTTAAGGAAACAGGTATTAGGATAGGACCCTGCCGTCGCTTTATGTTTTTGAAATAATCATGTATGTTAGGAAGAACATATGTGATTTTCCCACTAACGTCGATAAGCCAAAGGCTACCAGGAAACACAGGGAAGCTTAAAGTTCCATCTTCCAGACTGGCCAAAACCAAACAGTCGTTTCTGGGATTTTTTTATTTTTTTTTATTCGACTGGATGCAAACGAGCAATTGGGTTCCTGATGTAAAGATCACCACCGCCCTAAACATCTGCAACACGGTATTGTAGATGCGTTGCCAACCTAGGGCCCAAGATGGGATACCTCAAGTGCCAGTAATTTCACCGGTCTTCTCTCACGCCGAAACAACAGTGCAGCACTGCTGCTTCACGCAGGATTAGCGACAATGGTGGTAGCAATGCGGACTTGCATAAGGTCTACCTGCAATTGCATACGTTTTTATAATAATCAAAATTTACAATTTAAACGGATACAAATGCAGATCTGTCAAGAAGACATTAATATCAATGGCGTATTATAAATTTAATGATTATAATATCATGGACAGGGATATTTGGAAATAATTCCGATTACCATTAGCGATCCTTTCAAAAAGCGAATCTCTGTGTTAAAAATAAAGTTGTGTTAAATACTTGTGATGTTTAGATATCATTTAATAATATTGGAATCTGTTTAAAAAATATATGCCTCGTTTAGTTTCTTGCCGGATTCTTCTCAACAGAGGTTTTCCCGAACCGGTGGTAGTTTTTTTGACATTCATAAGTGCTTGTTGTAGCCTAAATTGAATAAAGATATTTTGACTTTGACTTGACTCACTTTCGCATTTATTATTATAAATTAGTATGGAAGCTTGTGTATATTTAATTATTTTATTCTTATAGTATGTTTTGAGTATGTCGTACGTATGAATGCCTAAGTCGTACTCAGGGAAGGTGGAGGGTCCGGTGCGGCTTACTCCGAGATTATTGGAGGAAAAAATGCCGGAGTCCGGCACGGGGCCGCCGTCAGATTATCACGGTAGCGTCAGCAAAATACCAGCCACCTAGTTATTTGTTTTATTAATCACTAGCTTTTGCCGCAACTTCGTCCTCGTAGAATACGATCGCTAACAATACATACAAAGACTCGTATTGTACACCAGAAATAGTAAGCGAATCTTGCGAACTAACAAAATCGCGGGAACTAACAAAACTATCCTACACGTATGTGACTTACGGTTGTCCTACCCCGGGACTCAAACTCTCTGTATACCCAATTTGTTCTAAATCGGTTCAGCGGTTTAGGCGTGATAAGTAACTAACAACAGACTTACAAACTTTCACCTTTCTAGCATTATTCGCACATTAAATAAAAAAAAAAAACAGGACACTTGGCACCAATTGACCTAGTCCCAAACTAAGCAAGCTTGTACTATGGACACTAGGCCAACGGATAAACATACGTTATAGATAAAATACATACTTTATACATATTAAACATCCAAGACCCGAGAACAAACATTCGTATTATTCATACAAATATCTGCCCCGGCTGGGATTCGAACCCGGACCTTAAGCTTCGTAGTCAGGTTCTCTAACCACTCGGCCATCCGGTCGTCAAATCCGGTCCGGTGTATTATTAGTCGGACTAATTGTTGCCCGCGACTTCGTCCGCGTAGAATTCGTTTATCGCAATTCCGCCGGAACTACTTATGCAATATTTAAAAAAAAAATAACTATCCTATGTCCCGGGACTGAAATTATCTGTATACCAAATTTCATCTAAATCGTTCGGCGGTTTAGAAGTGATGAGGTTACAAACACACAGACAAACTCTCGCATTATAATATTTATGGGAAAAAATTCTTCAATCACAAAAAAAAATCCAGAAAAGCTGCTTTCACACCACCTGCAAAAATATTCCGAATAATTTTTGAAGCACCTAGTATAGAATCTGACCAGTTAGCATTCAACTTTTTGAGTTGTTTTGTCAACCCTACGGCCGGCGAGGCAATCAGCGCTGGATATAAAGGGCGCCTCGTAAACTGCCCGCGCGAGATTGTACAGGATCTGTACAAAAACTAGTTTTTTAGAACAAAGCTACTAAGGGATTATATTAAGGCGTGTTACAATTGTTATTTGTTGTCTGACGTGTTTTATTGACGGCGTGTTTTTTGGTGCAGAATGTCCTGACGTGAACGAAAGACAGCAATGGGAGTCTAGACTACAAAGAAAAACGTTTTTTTACTTCTGCGTTTTTTACTATTTTTTTTACATAGAATTGCTAAAAGTGGCTCCGAAGCGGTAAAGTTTCGTGTGTTCTACCTACTCCATTAGGGAATACAGGCATGATGTTTGTGTGAGAATCCTTTCATAATTATTGTTAGTCATTTTTTTTTTACCCGCTGATACCATACTTCATATTTTTTTAAATGGTCACCTGTAGAACTCTGTAGGTTAGGTTAGGTTTGTTTTATAACAGTGCTGAAAAATAAATGATTTCAGAGAAGTCAAACATTACATTATTACTAACAATTTTCGACCAGTCCATATAGACCCGTTTGTGTCAAAGTCAAAGTCAAAGTCAATGTGTGTTTATTTATTTAGGGAACAGTAAAAACTTACAAACGAATACTATTTTAGTTGACACATTCATAGCACACGATCAAAGTTTATAACTTAACTATACATAAATCAATTTAATTTAACAATCTAATTAGGTATAGTTACAGTAGAGGAAACTGAATCACGTACCAACGTGGAACGCGGAACCTTTTCATAATCAATTTCTGTATGATTTTTCAGAAAATGTAAGGGATGTCAACATGACACTAGTAGCACAAAGGTTCCAACCATGGTACGCGATTCTGTTTCCGTACGTCTAAATACATTATCATACACGAAATATTAAGGTCGAAATATAACCTAACCAACGAAAAGTTGGAAAACCCCGACTTTGTCACTTCAAAGTTCAATATCTCAAAAACGGCTGAACCGATTTCGATAAAACATGTCTAAGAACCATCAAAAAAACATTTAATCGTTCCACAGACAGACAGACACACACAGCGGTCAAACTAGTTATATTTATATTATAACACCCCTCTTTTTGCGTCGGGGGTTGAAAAGGAAAAATAAACGTTTTTATTTTTATTTTAACCGGTTCAAAGCCGACTGTACGGCAAACACGGTGTAACTGTACTTATTATTTGATTTAAGTCTTTTCATTACAAATTCGACTGCCCTTTGTCATCTGTGAACCCTTGACTCCTTTGGCCTCTAAGATCAATACTTTAATCCCATCGATGGCTCTCCAAATAATAGCCTTAACGACTAAAAGCACAATTAACGATGAATAACAAGAGATTACTATTTCGTACTAATTGGAGATTTAAAGCTTTCGTCTGATTTACTGTAAAATTTATTTACGAGTATAAATGAATATTTGATGTGAATTAATGAAAATATAAACGAAGCTCTATAAGTATTACTTGAATGAATCTTTATTATATTAACATTGCGTAAATGGGCCAATCAACTTTTTTACCCACACTAATCTGTCCGCGACATTTTTCAAACAATTGCAGATTTTTGTATAGTAAACATGTTTCTTCTGTAATTTAATAGATGGTGTACATGAATACATGCCATCCTACGTAAGTTCAACCTATTAAACCGTGAAATATCTTGTTGGAAGTACGACTTTTTGGTAACGCTAGAGACAATTTTGGTAACGCAGGAGACGCTCAACGTGTGGGTAAAATAGTTGATTAGCTCAAATATCTATTAGTGTTACAAAAGAGAAAATCATAATGGCCTCTCAAGCAGAGGATTGTGGGTTCAAACCCCGGCACACACCTCTGAGTTTTTCGAAATTCATGTGCGGACCAAATTTTTCATTCAATTTATGCAGTGGTCCCCATGAGCCCAGTGCTATGAGGGTTTTCACAGAGGTGAAATATCGCTAGATGGCGTTAGTATCGTGAGATACGTTTGATGTTTGACGTTTGCTTGCGATTGGTTTCTGCAACATCTCCAAGGCTTCCCCTCGCGAAGTTAAATCCATGCTCATAAACTGGTTAAGTAGTTTTAAATTACCGCGATTACTGAGAGTCTAATTAGGGTCAATGCTTAAGAACATAATCTTCCAAGTCAATAAAAACACTCGCCATACACACACACACACACACACACGCGCGCACACACACACACACACAACACAACACACACACACACACACACACACACACACACACACACACCCACACACACACACACACACAAACTTGTTCGTTTTGTTTGCCTAACGCCGTAATGTACCATTTTTGTTCAAAAGTTAGTTATTATCAAATTAATTGTTTGTACATCAGCAAATAAGTGGTCTATCAATTTTTTAAACAAGTTTCCTGTCAAATGAATATGTCGTAAGTCGAACTTTCAGTTGACAGACACGTCTATTGGCATTATTGTTTTGTGACAAGCAAACGATTATCAACTTTAGGTGTGGTAGACCACATTTTTGGCTGATGGTACACCGAATCAGGTTTCCACGGTGGACAGGCTTGCCTAGTGTGGAACCAACGGAAACGCTACTTTGTAGTTGTTTTTGCTTTTAATAAACCTTTGATTTAGATTTTTTTTTTGGTTTGAAAAACTAATAGCCAATCGCAAGCAAAAGTCAACGTCAAATAACTCCGATACTAACGCCATTTCTAGCGATATTTCGCCTCTGTGAAACCCTCATGTCGCGTACATCACACACACCATGACTTTTTTCGCAAGTGAACTCAGATATTGCCACCGTGTTTTCCTTCATCTTTAAAGCTTATCAGTACAATCATTGTTGCAAGATTGCACAACTTTTAGAGTCTTTTAGGTTTTTTAATACATCTTTATTGTCTATGGATTTTTGATTATGTGACTTTGATTATACTTTTGTTCAACGGAAAACCAGTGCATTCTTTAATCCAAAATATTTTGGTCCATCTTACCGGTTTAAAATTATTGAATTACGCGTTCCAAAAGTGCAAAAAGTAAAATGTGCCCAATATGGGAGTGGTGGTGTGAACATCCGTGCAGGGCACAGGAGTCTTCCTCGTCCGTGCAGCCAACGCGACCCCCCTTTCGGCATCAGGAGTCTCCTCGTCCGTGCAGCGAAGCGCGGACCCGCCCCTTCGGCATCAGGAGTCTTCCTCGTCCGTGCAGCGAAGCGCGGACCCGCCCTTTCGGCATCAGAGTCTTCCTCGTACGTGCAGCGAAGCGCGGACCGCCCTTTCGGCATCAGGAGTCTTCCTCGTCCGTGCAGCGAAGCGCGGACCCGCCCTTTCGGCATCAGGAGTCTTTCCTCGTCCGTGCAGCGAAGCGCGGACCCGCCCTTTCGGCATCAGGAGTCTTCCTCGTCCGTGCAGCGAAGCGCGGACCCGCCCCTACACGCCGCACAGTCGGCACCTTTCCGCACGTCAAGTGGCGCTACCTCACGCTCTACCATAGTGGCGCGGCAGCTGGAGGCTCAAGCCCTGCACGCACGCCGACTAGCGGACATAGAAAATGAACGCGAGCGCCTGGAGGCAGAGCGCCAGGCGGCGGCGGCAGAAGCGCAGGCGGCTGAGGCAGAGCGAGAGCGGCATGTTGCCGAACTTGAGCTGAAAGCTAGTCTCGCTGCCATAGAGGCGGGCGCTAGCCAGCGCGGCGGTAGCCGCGGCACGCGTAGTCGTGCTAGTGTACAGGATTGGGTAAATAATGTGATTCCTAATCTACCGAACAACATTTACTTAGTGCCAATCCGCCTTTCAGATTCGATGACACCGTGGTCCAGTGCGCGACACAGGGACCGAGAGCACCGCGCGGCCTGGGTGCCGCGGCATGTGATCGCTCTCCCCAACAGTATCGTCCTGAAGACGGAGGAGTGACGCGCTTAGTTAATTCGTTGGAGAAGTTAATAAATAAAGTTAATTCTCCGTCACGAAGACGGATTTGCCCACTTTCGACGGCAAGTCTTATTTAGATTGGTTAGCTCTAAAACGAGCTTACGAAAATACAGCTCAAGGTTTGTCGGCAAGTGACAATTTAACGAGGCTGTCATGCGCTCTGCGTGGAGCAGCGCGCGAGGCCGTGGCGGGGCTGCTGGCGGCGGCGCGCGCGCCCGCGGCGGTGCTGGCCGCGCTCGACGCGCGCTTCGGCCGCCCCGAGCTCGTCGTCATGCACGAGGTGGCGGCGGTGCGCGCACTGCCTAAGGTGAACTACGACGGCAAAGATCTCGCTATTTTTGCGAGCCGGGTACGCAACTGCGTAGAAGTTATCCGCCTGCTAAATCAGCCGGATTATTTATGTTCACCCGAGCTATTTCAAGCACTGTGGAGCAAGCTGCCTTTACTGCTGCGTCCACGTTGGTTGGATTATGCCCATTCTTGTGTTGATTGCGTTTCGAAAATAGAAATGTTCGCAGATTTCCTGTCGCGTGAAGTCGATCTGCAGTATAGGTTTGGGGGCGTGATGGATTATACGTCGCCCGGCGCCGCTCGGCAGACCGCATACAGAGACAGGGTAAATATTGTTGCTGAAAATAATTCGAATAGCATTCCATCACCAATAAACACGATTGATAATTCCGAAAATATTTGTTCGCTATGTAAACAAACTCACGAATTATCTAATTGCAGTAAATTTGTCAAAATGACAGTAAATGATAGGTGGCAGTTTATCAAAATAATAAATTATGCCCCAGATGTTTCCAAAAGGTTTTCACAAATTCAAACCTTCTTGCACTAAAAAAGTATGTAGCGTAGATGGTTGTGGCATGCGTCATCACGTATTATTGCATGGGTCAAAACTTGAGCGCGCGGTCGCCGCGCACGTCGACGTGGAAGACGACGATGACGACGACGAGCCCGCGCCATCGATCTCCAGCGCAGCCGCGCCCGCGGCCCGCAACGCGCCCGCGGCCTGCAGCGCGCCCACGGCGCTCGCACCGGCATCGCCGTCCGACGACTCGGACCACGAAATATTGACGCATGCAACTTCATCTTCTCCTAAAGAGTCTTCTGTTCGCCCGCTATTAAAAATAGTTGCCGTGACCGTGTCAGGACCTTCTGGTAGTGTAACACTTACGCATTATTAGATGACGGCTCCACAGGGACCTTTATAGACTCTGACATTTCTGCTAGGATTGGTGCTAAGGGCCCTGAAAAACTAATTCATTTAGATTGTGTAGGTGGTCTAGGAAAAGATGTTAACGCACAATACGTCAATTTCAATATAAAGGGTCGCCACTCGACTGAAACACACTGCATCAAAAAGGCGAGATCTTTTAGTGGTTTAGGTGCTGCTCGTCAGTCTGCACATCACGAGAGCGTGCGCAAGTATGCGTACCTCGCTGACATAGCTGGCAATTTTTGTTATGAGGACGTTAAACCAATGGTGATCATAGGTATTGATAACTGGCATTTATCTTTTGCCATAGCTACGCGCAAGGGAACCAACACACAACCCGTTGCTATTCTGACTGCTTTGGGCTGGGTTTTGTTTGGTTTCGGTTGCAGCAAGACTAGACAAGTTGACGTTGTCAACCACACCACACTGAACGAGCCTGAAATAAAAATTATCGTTTTTATTTAGAAAATTATTAGGCCACAAAGTAAACTCAATTCAATAAAATTAACAGAAATTAAGCCCACAGCGCTGAGCACGAGTGCGTTGTGCAGGTTCTCGAGTGCACGGCGCTCGAAACCATCGCATCGCTCTCATCGTTGTTTGCGGTCGCATCTTGCTTCAAGACGCTTGGCGCAAGGGTGTGGACTGGAGCTAAGAGCTCCCTCAAGGAGACTGCGCTGCGTGGAAGTTACGGTACCAAGGCCTAATCTCAATTTAGAGCTTGCCTATTCCACGGCGCTATAACTTGAGTGATCTCAAGGCAGTGAGTTGCGAATTCTATTTGTTCTCAGATGCGAGTGAGTGTGCATTTGCAGCTGTCATCTACTGGCACCTTAGTTACAAGGACGGTGACATTAGGCTCTCTCTCTCATCTGTGGCAAAGTACAGCTTTCGCCACTTAAATCTGTTTAAATTTTCGACTTAGAGTTACAAGGCGCTCTATTTAATAACTGCACGTCTTGCGACGTCTATAGACGAAGCCCACCGTCTGATGCTTTGCGATGTGGTTTCTGGTTTAATTCAATTACCTTTGGCTTCGTAACGCTCGCACCCTCAAGCCCTTCGTGGGGTCCCGAGTGACTTAAACGCTGCGGATGTTGCCACTTACTTTAAACACTCTGCGTTTTCTCCAGAATGTCGCTACAGTTCAGTATCTGCTTTCCTAATTTCTTCAGACTGGCCCGCTGAGCTTTAGATCGATATTAGCAGACTAGGCCGTAAAGAGTATAAACAAAATGCTCTTATTCATCTCATCACTGAAACCGATCTGCCCGCACCAGTCTCCGCAAATCCAAATCATTTCGGCTCCTGGATGAGAATGGTGCGAGCAACGGCAAAGCGCATCAATTCATTTCATTATTGCGTATGCGTAGTCTACAAGGTCGAGACCTTCATTTTAATCTGCCTCGTCTAGAAGAAGTTTGTGTACTTCCAACCTGCTTGCACATCCTCTCCTAGTATGCCCAATATCTTCTAATTTTCAATTTCGCCAGAAGAGTATCTGTAGGTGATTTACAACTATCTGAAGTCCACATCTTACGACAGAGAAGAACGAAAGCCTTTGCCACAAAGCAGTTGCCCCTTTTCAAGTTGTCACCCTACATCAACGAAATTATCACATGCCTCGTCAAATAGTCGTAGCAACATTAATTTCGACTGAATACATCAAGCTTTAATGGCGAGAACGTGAAAGCAACAGATCTGCAGCGCCAAGAATAATATGTGCTAGAAGAAACGCTACAAGAAAGAGCTCTTTCTGATGAAGTTTTGACAACCTTTGCGACAGAAGCTGAAGGGTAAATTCACGGCCACTAACTCGTATTTTGCTGGAAGATGCCGACGAGGCTCTAATGCCAGCGCACCTGATTCTCGGAGCATCATCTGAGCGCCCAGTTCCCGCAGCTCTTAACAAATCTGATCTCGGCAGGAGCAGATGGCGAAGTGCTGACAGGCTAGCCGATCATTTCTGGCAATGCTGGATGAACGAAATCTATCCTTATTACACCCAGAACAGGAAGCTGCACTCCACCCGCAATTGCAGAGAGTGACATAGTGATTGGCATAATATTTTCTGCGATTTTAATGATTCCGATCTGCTCTGTCGTTCGTGGCTCAAAGATCGCTTCACCCGGCTGTACCCTGGACGAGATGGGGTAGTTCAAGTCGCAGAAGTCACCACCGCTGCTGGCGCCTTTCTCAGATCACAGAAGAAGTTAGCCCAGATCCTCGTCCCTTTAAAAAGGGGAGAATGTGCAAGATTGCACAACTTTTTAGAGTCTTTTAGGTTTTAATACATCTTTTTATTGTCTATGGATTTTTGATATGTGACTTTGATTATACTTTTGTTCCAACGGAAAACCAGTGCCTATTCTTTTAATCCAAAATAATCATCATCATCATGTCAGCGAGAGACGTCCACTGCTGGAATGGCTTTTTTTTCTTTTTTTCTTTTTTTATACGACTGGATGGCAACGAGCAATGGGCTCCTGATGGTAAGAGATCACCACGCCCATAAACATCTGCAACACAGGGTATTGCAGACGCGTTGCCAACCTAGAGGCCTAAGATGGGATACCTCACGTGCCAGTAATTTCACCGGCTGTCTTACTCTCCACGCCGAAACACAACAATGCAGCACTGCTGCTTCACGGCAGGATTAGCGAGCAAGATGGTGGTAGCATCCGGGCGGACCTTGCACAAGGTCCTACCACCTGCCAAAAGGCCTCCCCCAAGGCTCTCCACTCAGACGGTCTTGTGCTTTCCGCATCCACCGCGATCCCGCGATCTTAACCAAGTCGTCGCTCCATCTTGTTGGAGGCCTACCGACAGCTTCGAAAAGAAAACAAGTTTTTTTTTTCGCAGATTGCGAAACTGAAGTGGCAGTGGGCGGGGCACATTGCTCGCAGGACTGATGGCCGATGGGCCAGAAGGTTCTCGAATGGCGTCTGTGGACCAGGAGACGAGCTATCAGTACAATTATGCACATAAATTCCAAAATACACAACTGCATTTTAACAGTTCAATACGTTTTATCATTAACAACTTTGTTGTTAACATATTAAAAAAAGATTAATTCCTTTTTTTACCATAACGGAACTGGATAAGTGTTAATAATTCAGATTTAAATAGACCACTGGACATTCTATATGGCCAATTATAGGCCGTTAAACATGCGGTCCTTAGCCGAAATAACATAAGTAACTTCATATATTTATGCTTAGGCAGGTTGGTAGAGTTTGCCCAAGGCACGTACTATAGCGGGCGACATTGTAGTCCAATTATGTCCAATACACGAACTATGAATCTATCCATGCCACGTCCACAGCACAGCACAGAGTACTTTTTTCTTTTTTTTTCTTTTTAATGCCACGTCAATATTGAATAATTGGCAAAGGCATACAGACGTCATATTGTTCTTTTTTTGTTTTATTTATATTTTGGTGTAATTAAGGTATATTTTATCTTTAAGTTTTGCAGGTGGTAGGATTTGTGCAAGGTCGCCGGATTGCTACCCCATCTTGCTCGCTAATCCAGCCGTGAAGCAGCAGTGCTTGCACTGTTGTGTTTTCGGCGTGGAGAGTAAGACAGCCGTGTGAAATTACTGGCATGAGGTATCCATCTTAGGCCTCTAGGTTGGCAACGCATCTGCAACCCTGGTGTTTCAGGTGTTTATGGGCGGTGGTGATCTTTTACCATCTGGAGACCACATGCCCGTTTGCCATCCATTTGAATAAAAAAAAATGTTGTAAATTACTAGATTTGTGTATTGTGAAAAATTGTTTTAGTTGTAGAGTTCATTGTTGATGTATACTTTAACTCTCCTAAATGGTTCCAACGGAACACTGCGTCGGCCGCAAGGTTGACATCATGCTGAGTTGGGACTATTCGTGACAAAATTTGTCTCGATTTCCTTTTTTCTTTTTCTTTAATTTGTAAAAAGTCACGAATAAATGTTTTTCTTTCTTTCTTTCTTTTTTCTTTCAATTAGAAATTCCTGTTCCCCCAAAAGTTCATAGCAGTTGGTAAAGTTTAAAACATCATTATTTATATTGCTTTTAAATCTTTCACGGCGTGTTATCTTGCTCTTGTTCCTTGCATTTAATTATTTATAGAGTCTACGGCCACATCATAATATGTATTTTAATAACAATTTGAACCATATAGAAACTAGTTATATGTACTTTATTCCGATATACATGACAATTACGGAGAACATGTCATTGACCACAATGCGAGATGTCTAATACAATATTACACCACAATTCAAATGTTCAAAATTTAACTAGAAAAGTTATTTTAATGTGAAAAAAATGCATTAAAATACATCAAGCCGTTGAAGAGCTACGATGCACAGGCAGACAGACAGATAGACATTGGCGTCAAATAATAACACCCCTCTTTTTACGTCGGGATTAAAAACGCTAACCGCTCATACTTTAACTCACACAAACATAAAACTTTATGCTATGTTTATTGTCCACACATTGAAAGTTAAGTATAAGCACAGCTAAGTAACCATTGTAAATTTAAAACTAAACGTCTGCCTGTCGACAGACCAGCTAGATAATCTTCGGACTTGGCTCCATTTATCATCATTTGGTATTAAGAAATAAAAAATCCTAAAACTGGCCAAGTACGGGTCGGACTCGTGCATCGGGGGCTCCGTACAGTAGATAACTAATAGGTTGTATAGATACGGGAAACGGTGGATGCAAGTGGCGAGTCGTCGTTCATTGTGGCGGTCTAAGTGGGAGGCCTTTGTCCAGCAGTGGAGTCTTGTGGATGATGATGATGATGATGATGATAGATACAAGCACCTGTATTAATATCTGCCACGCGGAGCGTGCAAAAATATGTGACACGCACTAGAAATAGAGTCAGGCTTTGTTGCACACTTTGTTGTGACAGATATTGATGCTGGTGATTGTATGACAAGGGTCACCTGACCGGAAGCATGAATGCCACCCATGGACACCGCAACAAGAGGGGTATCACAGGTGCGTCGCCGCCCTTTGAGTGCTAGGCTCTGAATGCGGACTTAGGCTCATTTTTTTAAGGATTTCTAAGTACCGAGTCCGAGTCTTTTTGCGAGGACACACAAATCAATATAATTTTAATTTTTGTATTTCTTTTCTTTGTTTTATTTGTGTTTGCTGTTGTTGTTTTTTAGTTTGGTTGTATTTGTGTGTCTTTGTGAATGTGAATAAATGTCGCCTATTCTTATTCTATTCTACCGTTCGGGAATTCTGTACCAGGAAGCTGATAGTTAACGGAAATCAAAATAACACGTTGTATTATGTTTTTGCCCTAGACATTATGTTCCCTCCATAAAAATCCAGTCAAAGTCGCCATCCCATTATACCAATGCATGATATGAACTCATTCCAAAGACAAAAACGTATAATACTCTTCCGTGACTGTTTTACCACACAGTTCGTTACCTTAAGAGCCCTACAAAATCCATAACTTATGATTGCTTACGCGTCCTTGGCAACCCCGGGGTTTCTATATGACCATGCGTCCTCATTTAAACGGGACAGTCTTTATCAAAGGCCAGCGTCGACAATCCGATTCCCATCGTGTCTTCGAAATTTTTAACGTGACGTCTGTAATGCAAGGACAAAGCTTGTGTACTCTATTTATCTAAGGGAGATTTTACTTCTCGCCACTGGTCTCTATTAGATGTACTTTGTAACTTTAAGCCATGTTTTGTTAATTATAAACTCATTTCGTTGTTCATTTATCTCTAATGTGTTAATTATTTTTATGTGTTTTACACTATTTATATTTATAAATAATTTTGATATTTGGCCAATTTGAATGAGAGAAAAGATATCCTGGGGTACTTGTGGGAATAACGTACTTTCCATGGATGTGTTGCCCCACGTAAAAAACACTTTCTGGGATGTATTGTGCGTTGTTAAGTACGCACAGCTCGTTTCTTTAAGAGGACTACAATCCATAACTTATGATTGTTTACGCGTCCTGGCAACCCCTGGGTTTCTTATGTAGCCATGCTTTTATTTTACCGGAACAGTCTCTTTTGAGAGTAGTTATAACCGCCGTTGAAATATGATTAAAATGCCGGGGAAAACATATTTTCTTGAGTATAAAGTATTCTATTTTGTCCAGGGAATTCTATTTCTGTTTATTATTATTATTCTATCCATGTCACTTCACGTCATGTATGACGAATAAATGTTTTCTTCTTTCTTTCATTTTTGGTTTTGTTTTAGTTGCAAATATTTGATTTTAATTTAGAGTAGGGGCTGTATCCAGATTATGTTAACGACGGTTAAATGTGATGTCTATTCGATAGAGACGGCATCTAAATAACACTAATCAATGGATTGTGAAACAGCCCCTTAATATTAAATATTCATCATCACATCATCTCGGCCCAATATAATCTCACTGCTGGCACAGGCGTCCTTTAAGACGATGAAATATTAAATAAAGGCTTGTAATCATACAAGTAACATAGAATGTCCTCTAGCTAGCAATTTATGGTCGCACTAGGGGTGCGTCGTAATATCAAAAGCTAAGGTTTTGGAACTTATCCAATGCAATTATATTCAACTTCAACTATTTCTGCGCAAGAGCACGATGGGGACCAGTTATTATGTTATTGGCAAAGCGGCTTGTCAGGGTTAAGATAACAAGTCACATGTTTTTGTGGTTTCGTTGCTAAAGGCTTAAAACTTAAGAATAAGAAATCTTTATTTCGCATAAGTAAGAAGTAGGTACAAACATGGTCATGCTAATATGAAAAAGAGAAAAATAATAAATTAAAACCGGCCAGACCGTGTCGGACACGCCCAATAGGTTCCGTACCATTATTATTACGAAATTAAGTAATATTTTTCTAAGGATTTCGTATTTTATGGAATCTTCCAAGTTTAGGTTTTTATACCTTAGGCTGCTATTTAAGAGTAAAACTACTAATAATTCTGAAGCAAACTTAGCCGTTACAGTTTTCTTGAAATTTTGATATACTTACTACCATCTTGAAGTTTTTTCAAATTTTTCCACTCACCGGTTTAGACTTTAGAGGGGGGGGACGCCCGATTATAATGAAAATTTGTACTTTAAAGTTGATATTTCGCAAAAATTCAATGAATCGAAAATCGTGTTAGCAACCCCTAATGGTTTTAAAATACGTATCCAACGATACCCCACACTATAGGGTTGGATAAAAATCACCCCCACTTTACGTCTATGGGAGGTAACTAAAAATTTAAAAAAAAAATATTGTAGATTTTGTCGGCATAGTTTATATATCCGTACAAAGTTACAGCTTTCTAGCATTGATAGTCCCTGAGCA
>NC_133472.1:4594642-4614309 GCF_025370935.1 Choristoneura fumiferana | reverse complement strand
GTAGTGATATAAACAAAACACTTATCATGGAAGACGATGAGATTGAACTAATTAGCGGTGGTGATAAGCTCCAAGAAGTGGCTCAAGTATTACAAGAATTTATTAGAAAGGTAATTTGTTATTCAGAATATAATGTTTGATCCCTCATTTCGAGCTAGATTAACAAGGAAATTCACTGTTAATTTTCAGAATGAAACAACATTCACATTCCCAAATTTGAATGGAAATAATAAACGTGTGATCTTATGGGCAGCGTTGTTCCAACATCTCCAGAACAAAGCGTCAGCACCAATTCACACCCTGTGTTTGGCAGCTATAAGGGTGCTAAGGTTTGTAAATAAAAAAACTTGTACTTTAAAAAACTTGGTATCTATAAAAATTGGTACTTTTTCAATTACAATTTGGGTATTACCTATATTTCCTGCATTCTCCCACTTTTTTTGTTTTGTAAAAATAGCTATTGTCTCTATGGTTAAAACTCACTTTTTTCATCCTTTTATTTAGCTATAAAATGAAATATAATTTATATTTCAATTACAGTCGAGACAAATCAGAACTTGAAAACTTGATATGTGAGAAATGGATAACAACATTGATTGAGCGTGCTGGGTTATACAATTTTGTGGGCATCAATGAAGAGAGTATGGCACCTTTAGAATTGCCTCAGAAAGAAATAGCAATTGAGCATTAAAGTGTCTGTGCAATGTGGCTTTAACAGCGAAGTGGCCCGGGCCTTGTGTGCCCACACAAGCATTGCTCAGGGTCTTATTGCCCTCAGGATCAAAGACATCCCTTTTAAAGAGGAAATTATGTTGTTTGACATAAAGTTGTTATTCATCTTAACTGCTCTTAGGCAGGATATTAAGATGAAGATAAAAGATGAACTGCATGGGATGGACTATTTGATATGCTGTCTCAATGAGCAGCTGAAAGAGGCTACACCCTCAGGGAAAATAGTGCTATGGATCAGGATCAACATTTCTTTTTTACTGTAAGTAAAAATAAATTACTAATTGCCAGTGTGTGTCATGTTTGAGCTGTGATATATTATATGACTTCTCAATCATTAATGTGTTAAATCCTGGTTAGCTTGATTATGATTAGGTTAATATAAGTAATATTTTTTATAGTAGTTAAACAAATTAACAAACCAAGATAAAAATAACTAACCTCTGTAAAATAAGGTGGGGGCTTTGCAGCAATTCAACTATTGCTTCCTGTGTGTTACAAAAATCGATTAATAATAAAACATGGATATATTGTATGTCCATGAACTAAAAATCTCGGGCACCACCACCATTATGGCATGGTCTGTGGTCACATGGTTGTAATTGGTTTTAATTCATGTACATTATTCTTAGATTGTGGTAACACATGGGAAAAGGTAGTTGAAACTTAGAGCAATTTTTTTATTAACTGCATGTTTCAACTTTATGCTGGCAGTTTGAGGCTTGATGTAAATGTGTTCTCACTCATTGCAAAAAAATGCATACTTTTGTATCAGGATAATCACAAGCTATATCCTGTGAGATCCTCAAGTCGATGTTCAACTTAATTCTTCGACCGGGTTTAGAGGAGTCCATCAGTGAAGCTGATGAATCCATGTACCTGAAACTGATGCCGGTGCTGACCTCTCTGTTGTACACGCAAACCACAAATGAGGATAAACTAATGGAGCTAAGGAGTAATGTGGCTAATCTTTTGACAAGGTAAATTTAATGAAATTTTGAGTTTACGTAGAAACCAAATTTTTGGTTCAACATTATCCATTCAAATCTTTGGCTTATGTTCAAGTAAAACATCTGTTAGTTTTACAACCATAGCAAAATATGATAGGTACAATAAATTCTGACTGTTTTATTGGTTTTTCTTTAAGTTTATCAAACCAGGCTTGCAATTAGATTAGATTAACAGTTACTTTTGCATAAACTCAAAAAAATGCCTTTAACTTCCATTTTTAGGGAAATTTATATGAATATATCTTCGCAGAGGATGGAAGAGTTCTACTTGCTTGAATTTTAGGGTACAGTATGTATGTTACCTCTGCTATTTCTTGATCTAATGTTGTCTTCGCCTGTCCCACCACCATTTACACATATCTTACCCCCGTGTTGGACCCCGGCGAGACAGCCGAATTCGTGTTCGAGGCAAAAACATGGACGCGTTACAGTCGTTGGTACAGCTGTTGCAGTATAGATTGACTGGTACCACGGTAAGTAGGAAGCTAGTGTCAAGCCAAGTTATAAAATCTTTAATGAAACTAGAAGCATGAAATCAAATATATCTTACATTTAACCTAGTTTTTTGTTGCTATCTGTTCTTAAAATTTGTCGTACAGTGACAGTCTCGTGTATACGGGACGTATCTACGGCAACCCAAAAACCCACAATGAACTACTAATTCAACTCAACAGAACACCAAAATCAATACGAGAATTTATCCCAATACTGACGGTGATGAACAAAGCAGCGCGCGGCAGTCGCGTGGCCCGCAAGTTCTTGCGGCGCGCGGTGCTGCCGCCGCTGAGGATGTGTCGCGCCCCCGAACATGGCGGCGAGCTGCGTAACCAGCTGTGCAGACTACTGACTACACCAGTTAGTTCCGTGCGGGATCTGGTTGCTGAGTTCCTGTTTGTCTTGTGCAAGGAGAAAGGTTAGTGCTTAAGTCTTCAGTAGTCACTTGTTTTTATAGTAATATATTTTCGTCAGTATGGATGTTGCGACCGCCAGAACGTGGCTGTGAGCTGTGTAATCATTAATCAACTGTGTCGACCGATTACGCCGTGTGCGTAGGTGACTCATTTACTTATTCTGTATTTCACACGCATCCCACGCCAATCAGAAAGAGCGCGTTAAGATACGTATTGTCGCACGATAATATATGATTTTGTAAAATTTGTACCGTTCTACGCTTATGTGGTATAAGTACAAGTCAGTAAGTGGCCTTATTAAATAGGTAGGAGCACTTGTAATTTACACACTATACAGGCTGTTTTTTACGTAACAAAAATGTTGTTACTTTTCTTCCAGTGGGCCGCATGGTGAAATACACTGGCTTCGGTAACGCGGCGGCCACTTGGCGCAAAAGGCCTCCTAGGAGGCGGGGGAGTGGAGGTCGCTACTCGTCAAGTAGTGACGACTCTGACACGGAGGAATATCTCGAGGCGGCCCCTCGCATCGACCCCGTGGTCGGATGCACGCGACCCCCGCGGGCAAACCCCTTCGAGGGTATGAGTGAAGAACAGGTAAGTCCAATACATAATACACAAACTTGGATATTTAATTGAACTTTCAATTCAATGCAATTCGTGGAAGTATAGCTCCATCGATACTATCGATGATTCCGCCAATGTCGAGGTTGGAAAAGACACTATCTGTTAGTCGCTGTGCGGTAGCTTTCGTGTGCGATACTCGGATGAGAATGGGACATACTAATTAAATACATAAATATGTATACTACCTACATAATTACGGCTAGGTCATAATGTCCCACGCAAAATGTCCCTTTGTCCCTTTCGCAAAACGTCCCTTTTATGAAATGTCCCATTCTTAAAACGACCTCTCTGCAAAATGTTCCGTTCTCAAAATGTCCCGTCACATAAATTACGTCCCGTTCGCAAAACATCCCTTTCGCAAAATGTCCCTTCCGCAAAATGTCCTTCCTTTCAAAATCCATGAGAGAGAGCCTAATTTCTTTATTTAAATAAGAATTTTGCAGGCGGATTATTTGCGAAAGGGACGTTTTGCGAACGGGACATTTTGCTAATGTGACATTTTGCAGACGAGACGTTTTGCGAAAGGGGCTTTTTCCGAAGGGCCATTTTGCGAAAACAATGGAACGTTTTGAGAAAGGGACGTAATGGGTTTTGCATAAGGACCATTTGCGAAAGGGACGTAATTTGGTGGTGGGACATGCGAGTGGACTTATGAGCCCTAACCATAATTACGTCACTCGTTAGTAATATTGTCAACCGGTTTTAGAAAGAACAAAAGGAAACATTTAGTCGTGACATTATCGTAAAAATAAAACCAAATTTACCTCGGCTGCTTTTGCAATTTGGAAAATACGATATCGGCAGATAGCGACGGCATGGTTGGTGTATTTTGCTTACTTTAATAGCATTATTTCGTACGGCCTTATTTTATGGGGATCTGCTGCAGACATTGAGTCAATTTTTATCTTACAAAAGAGAGCAATTAGAGCAATTAATAATTTGAAGACGCGTGAATCTTTAAAATCTTTTTTTAAGGAAACAGGTATCCTAACCCTGCCGTCGCTTTATGTTTTTGAAATAATCATGTATGTTAGGAAGAACATATGTGATTTTCCCACTGACGTCGATAAGCCAAAGGCTACTAGAAACACAGGGAAGCTTAAAGTTCCATCTTACAGACTGGCTAAAACCAAAAAGTCGTTTCTGGGAAATTGCATACGTTTTTATAATAAAATTCCAAAAAATATTACAATTGAAACTGATACAAAATTCAGATCTATTGTCAAGAAGACATTAATATCTAAGGCGTATTATAAAGTTAATGATTATATCATGGACAGGGATTTTTGGAATTAAATCCGATCCGCATTGGCGATCCCTTCAAATAGCGAACCTACTGTATTAAAAATAAAGTTGTGTTAAATATAATAATATTGTAAATCTGTTTAAAAAAAATACCTCGTTGAGTTTCTTGCCGGATTCTTCTCAACAGAGGTTTTCCGAACCGGTGGTAGTTTTTTTTGACATTCATAAGTGCTTGTTATAGCCTAAATTGAATAAAGATATTTTGACTTTGACTTTGACTTTGTGTCCCTACAGGCTTATAGAACGCAATAACTACTGCAATTCAATATATAAAAAAAAACTGTTGCAGAAAGAATACGAAGCTATGAAGCTGGTCAACTTGTTCGACAAGATGGTGTCGGAGGGAGTGGTCCGGCCGGCGCGCGTGGGGCCCGACGGCCGCCCGCAGGCCATCGACCACGTGCTGGAGCTGAGGGATCACCCGCCTAACCGCCCGCAGTCTTAAGCCCCTGCCCCTTACCACAAGGTTTTGACATTCTAACTAGCTAACTACATGGTTTTAAGGTGTCGCTACAGTCATTTACCATCGCATCGCAAACCGGGATTGTTGAGCCACGCGCCACTGTACATGATTTAACCTTTTTCCTGTAATGTTTTGGTTTGTTAATTTTTTTTTATTCGACTGGATGGTAAACGAGCAAGTGGGTCTCCTGATGGTAAGAGATCAACACCGCCCATAAACATCTGCAACACCAGGGGTATTGCAGATGCGTTGCCAACCTAGAGGCCTAAGATGGTATACCTCAAGTGCCAGTAATTTCTCCGGCTGTCTTACTCTCCACGCCGAAACACAACAGTGCAAGCACTGCTGCTTCACGGCAGGATTAGCGAGCAAGATGGTGGTAGCAATCCGGGCGGACATACTATTTTTTTACTAGTACATATATATATCTCGGTTAACCCTTTTCCAGACTCAGCCAAAGCCAAAGTCAAAATATCTTTATATTCAATTTAGGCCATAACAAGCACTTATGAATGTCAAAAAAAAATACTACCACCGGTTCGGAAAAACCTCCTGCTAAGCCAATTTAGATTGCTACAACAAAATGAATCATAATTTTATTTTGTGTACCTATTAGGGATTAATTTAAAAACGAATAATACTTTTAACCACTTAAATTGAATTTTTACCATATTTTAATTCAACATGGTCTAATTTTTGTGTACATTTATTGGTCGCTATATATGCACTATGCCTGGAAAAGGGTTTTGCGTTTCCAGGGAATATTAGTGGAATTGAACGGAGGCTACAGTATTGGGAATGAATGGTGTTAAGCGCACGCGCGGCACTGCTGTTCGGAGGCGTATTGTATTATAAGTACAAGCGAGTGATTTACTTTAAGTATTTCAATCATTCATAATTTTAGGTAGCATAATTAACTTAAGTATCTGTGAGCGAAATGCTGATAAACGTATGTGTATTTAGATCGGTCCAAAGTTTGGTATTTCACATTCGGCTTTCGCACAATGTATAAAGACGAATGTGCTTTTTATGATTATTTAAATATGTAAGTTTATTACCAAATTTGTGCCAAATGCTAGTTTGTGAGAATTTGAAGAGCTTAGGTTTTAACAAGTTCATTATGTAAACTGCGAACTAGTGTGTATCAAATAATGACTAGCATCTACTTATGTAAAGATAGTGTAGCCTACGAATAAATTACAAGTCAGGAAGCGTAACTCAGAACAAATTCCACACAAAAAGTGGCCATACTTTAAATCAAAACGACTTACCTATGATTCAAAACGAATCATTTTCGAGGTTGCAAAAAGACGTGCTTGTTGATTGGTTAAAATTCAGAAACAAAGCAGGGATTGGTTTGCGGGCGAGATGTAATGTCAGATGACGCGCAGGACACGATTTTTAAGCCCATTTCTCTATCGCGTAAGGCCTTTTCTCTATCGCAGTTACAATTCCTGACTTATTATTTATTCGTAGGGTGTAGCTCTTACCTAATCTGTCATTGTATTAGAAATATTACTTGGATTATAAGCTTCTTCTTCTGTTGTACTACTAGAAACATTATCATGTTATCAAAAAACTACAATATTGGACAAACCTTGGGTCTCTTAACAAATAACGATTTCCTAGACTTAGGGGCTGTTTCGAATTGAGTAACTCGGTTAGGCGGCATCACGATTTAACCGTCGTTTAACGCTAATCAATGGATGGTGAAACAGCCCCTTATTATTAATATTTTCCTTGCGGATTCGCGATTAATTCTTTATTAATTTATTCTAAGGGCCTTTTCACCATCCATTGATTAGTGTTAACTGACGGTTAAATGTGATGCCGTCTCCGTCTATTTGAACAAAACAAATAGAGACGGCATCACATTTAACCGCCAGTTAACACTAATCAATGGATGGTGAAACAGCCCCTTAGTAGTTAGGTAGGTACAGTTGTAACACGGGATTGTTTTGAGCTGAGCCGCTGGCTTGTTCGTAATTATGACTTGTAAAGGTAATCGATTTATAAATGACAATATTTACTCGGAGAATGTATTGCTCGGCTAAGTTACGAACATTGGCAAGAGGCATCATAACTATCCCGTGTGGAGAGCGTGTGTAGAGGTCATGTGAGATCTAAACAATTAAAATAAAACCTATTCATTTTATCTTGCGCAGAAGTGATTTGATAAGTCCTTGCCGTAAAGATTTAGCTCTTCATTCATAAAAAGTTACAAACGGAGGGACGATCGGACGTTGTTAGTGTTGTGTGTCGGTGTGATGGGGCAATAAATAAAAATGACCAAGTGCGGGTAGTTCGAAGGACTCGCGCTGCTAGACAGATCCCCCACATTTCAGTCTACTCGTAACCACGGCCACTGTAATGTAGTCGAAATGTCGAGGTAAAATATTACTCGTGTGTGTTAGCGTTGTAGGAGTATGGTGAGCCTGACGCCTGGGAAGGAGTCAGAATGATTCAACACTACATTGAGGATGTAACTCGGTTTTATTACAGGGTATAATACATGATTGCTCATATCAGTATCAATCATACAATTATAATATATACATACTCCGCATCACAGTACAGTTTGATTATAAGTCATTGTAACTATATGTATCTCCTGGCTTAATGGTAGTGACACAATTGTACCAAATAATACAGAAGAACCGGGATCCTACGGATCCGGAGATCACCGTTTCCACCCCTCGATCTCTCCTTACGCCTCCTTGTTCCAATACGCGCCTTCAGTGAGTACATATTGTAGTACTGTTAGGTTGCGCTAACAACGGCGCTTGCAAGAGTACGTATTATAAGTACAATTCTGCATAACACAGGTAAATGTTAAATGGATTGCTCGATATAAGGTAATTAATATGGAACAGACTCACCAGCTTTCTTCTTATCAAGAGTAGTGACCCTTCCTCTCCATGCACACACTACCTTTCAAATTCGTAACGTACTCTCCCTCCTCACCTTACCACTTAAAATTATCAACTGTCAATCTCTCGAATTGCCAGTTCAAAAAGAATAAAGGTGTTACTACATGAAGTCTGTTAACTATTACTTCGTGGATCGCGGGTTCCGCGACACTCCCGCCGCCGAAGCATTAGAGTAGCACGGCCAGATTGCGTGTCCATTGCCAATCTTTTCCCGCGCTCTAATAGCCGCTTGCCTCCTCCTCTATCTTCAACAGTTTCCACGGTAAGTCCCTCCTGCCTCGCTGCGGGTGCTTCTTCATGTACTCTAGGTACAACATCCTGGACCTCCGGAAGTGTCATATCCTTTTGCTGATCATACGCCTCGGGCGCGACAATTTTTCGTTCAGCGGTGTCAGATACACATTCTGTTAGACCCAAGTCATCGGGGCTTTGTGATTCTGCAGGCGTAGCAGCCCCACAGTTCATTGGTTGAGCTTGAAGATCCTGTGAGGAATTATTCGTGATGTTGCCCTCAATCAGTCCAATTCGACTTGAGTCTGGTGCCAATTCATTTGCTCTGCTCACGCCCAGAGCTTCATCGCTATCGTCAGCTTCAAGAGGGTACAGGTGCCCGATTGATCGAGAGTGAAAACGCTCTTACCAACTTGGACTCTTGCACTCCCTGTCTGGCCATCTGGTCCCTCAAACAAATGTGTGATTTTGCCCACCCCAGTTTATCCGATTCTTTGACTCTCCCTTGATTTGTACAAACTCCAATTTGTGGCACCCGGTGTGATTTAATCCTTGGTTGTTTGTGAGTATGTTGTATCTTTCTCGCAGGTTCACTAAATATTGGTTTATGAACATTCCCTTGAAATGTTCCAACAACATCTGACCCTTTCTCCAGCCTTCCACTAAGCTTTGTCTCGTTAGCGTGCTTCATACTGCGTTTCTTTATCTTGTGGTATTTTCAAATTCAAACATCTACCCAGAGTTAGAAAGTCCACCGGTCTTAGAATGCTGTCTAAGTCAGAACCCACGTTGGTTAAAGGTCTTGTATTATGACTGCTTCAATTTCCTTCACAACCGTTAAAGTTGAGAATCGTTCAGCAGTTTAACGTCCGTTTCATACAATTTTAACCAAGAACCATTCTCTTCATAAAAACCGCCATGCCACGGGGCGAGGCTGGGAATAAACTTCCATTTTATTTGGTTGCTGTTACAGAGTTCACTGTTCAAGACTTCAGAGCTGAGTTTGAAATATAACGCATTGTCCGACACTATGAGCGTGGGTGCCCCTCTCGTAGATACAAATCTTCTAAGTGCCATAATGCATTCTTCCGCAGTCAAGTCCTGGACAACTTCCATATGAACGGCTCTGATTGCCAAGCAGGTCATAAGAAATCCAATCCACTCTTCTCAGGACCCTTGCCCGCGTCTATATACACCGGTCCGAAATAATCTATTCCGGTATATGTGAATGGTGAACTGTAGCTTACTCGTTCCGCTGGCAGTGCTGGTGCATTGTGGCAGCTGGTAGGGTCCACCTCCGTGTTTGATGCACTGGGGGCATTTTCTCAGTATTCGTTGTCTTACAGCTCTTCCTCCAGGTATCCATATTGCTGGCGAACTAAGCTCAGTGTGTGTGGTACGCCCACGTGGTAATTTGTCTCGTGTGTCTTGCGGACTATGTCATCAGTAAGTGGAGAACCTTTGGGTATTAGGATTGGGTGTTTTTTATCGTAAGTCCAATCGGTGTTGCCCATTCGTCCTTTACATCTTAAGACGCCCATCAACGTCTAGAAATAAGCCTAAATTTCTTGACAGATGAGTCACTTTTCCCTTGACTTCTTCAGGGAAAAATGCTTCCTGCATCTTCTTGATAGCTTGGGTATCACTGCTCATTATCTGGTTACAATCGATTCCATTATTTATTTGTACAGGTTCTTGTGTCTCCTGTGTCGCCTCGACTTCATCTATGGATATATTCTGTTCGTCGTTCACATGACGTCCAATCTATTTCACTCTCCATCTGGACCATTTGTGTCCAGACTTTCCCCGGCCACGAGCGTGTGACAGCCTTTGAAGTGTCTGTTGTTAGGCCAGTAGCTTTCGTCTTGTGAAAGAAATGGTGGTCCATGAAACAAATTGACCTTTTGAGACCATAAATCTGGCCTAGTTGCAACGTCGGCTGGGTTTTGTGCCGTGTCAATGTAACAGAATTCTGCCGATTTGTTTTGCTGAATCTCAGAGATCCTTCTAGCTACGAATGGAGGTAGCAATTTGTTAGATCGCATCCAACTCAAAACGACTTGGCTGTCCGTCCAGAGATATTCTTTTTCAATAGGAAGCTCGAGTGCGTTTTTGACATATTTCAACAGCCTGCTTCCGATGACGTAGCCAAGTAACTCCAGTCTGGGTATTTGTAAGTTGTCTTTGTTTTCTGACGGTGTTACTCTTGCTTTTGACATGAGCAATGATATTCGACTGTTTCCCATTATATGATCTGATATACACCACCGCGGCAATGAATCTTTTGAAGCGTCTGTAAAGCAATGTAATTCATACTTTACCTCTTTGCTTTGTGGCAAACCAACAAAACGCGTGTATTTCCACTTGTTCTGCTAGTTTTAGTTTTTGCGGCCACTCTTTCCCATTTTACTTTCAAATCATCTGATGAGAGTTCAGCATCCCATTTTATTTTGAATTGCAATATTTCCTGAAAATAGTAGCTTTGCTGGCAAGATCAAGGGTGACACGTATCCACAGGGATCATATAATGACGCGACAACGCTCAAAACTTCTCTTTTATCTTTTGTGTTCTTGATTTTCTGTTTATTTAGTAAGTGTTCCTTGATATTTAACCGCAATGTATCCCTTTTCAAATTCCACATAAGCCCAAGCACCTTAGTCACGTCAGCTTTTATCGCCTGTTGGTGTTTTAGGAATTGTTTGTAAAATGTTTCGTCATTTGAGTTCCAGTCTCTTATATTCATAGACAGTTCTTCAAATGTCTTATTGGTTTCTTCATACAATTCGTATGCTTCAGTTTGGGATGCTGCTCCTGTGACCAGATTGTCAACATAACATTTGTCTGCTATTTTTGATAGCAGTTGTGGGTTCGTTTTAGCCATATGATAGCGTATGGATGCTGTTAACAAGAATGGGCTTGAAATAATGCCAAATGGCACTCTACAAAACCTTAGATGAATAAGGTTATCTTCTGATAGTGGTTTGTCCGGATCCTTTATCCATAGGAATCGTGTAACGTCCCTGTCATGTTCTTGTAATCCAATCTGCAAAAATGCTTTTTCAACGTCTGCAACGATACCAATCTTGTTTGTCCTAAACTTTAGAATCAGTGACGTTAGTTCTTGTAACATTGATGGTCCTCTGTACATACATTCGTTAAGTCCTTTCTGATCCTTAAGTTTTGCCGATGCATCATACACAATTCTTCCTCTCTTGCCTTCTTGCTTTACCATGTGATGTGCTAAGTAGTGTACCGGAGGGGTTGTTTGATGATAAGCATTCCCAGGGTTGATGACCTTTTCGATGATATTCATATTTAACTGCTCCTTTAAGATTTTGTCATATTCTTGCAAAGTGTCAGGATCCAATCTGTTCAGTAGACCCTTTAATCTACCATAAGCAAGTCCGTAATTGGTTGGTAGGTCGGGTGGTGACTGAGTCCAAGGCCATTTTACTAAATATCTGCCCTTTTGTATTTACAGTCTTATTAAAATGCTCTATCGCTTCTTCGTCTATTGTGGTTTTGGAGAATCTGTTATTCCGATGCTCTCAAGTGACCAGAGAAACTTCATGTCTCTATTTTGCAAAGGAAGATCGGGTTCGCTAAAAATACATATTATGTTCATGGCAATGACAGTATGTTAGAACAGATAGCGTATTTTTGTTGGTGGCTCTCCTTTCAAATTACCAGATACAATCCAGCCAAAATCAGTATTTATTACATAAAGGTTTTCATCTAACCTAACAGTCTCATTATGTATGAAGAAAAGTAATAATCGTTACCAATTAACAAATCAATTGATTCACCTAAATTGTCATCATCTGCAATAATGTCAACTGGTAGGTTAGATGTGTCAGGTATTGGTATTTTTGATGTTATATAAGGAACAATGTTGACTCGAATCAATTTTTCAATGCCCCGTTTAGTCTTCAATGTAATGTTTGTAAAGGAACTTGGCACTTCCTTTGGTTTTCTGCGCCAAATGTGTACACCAACAGCTGGTCTTCTCCATCAATCTTAATATCCAATTTGCTTGCCAGATTGCTTGTAATGTACGACCGTTGGCTACCACTGTCTAACAGCACTCTACCTCTGCTTGTCCTGCCTCCTGCCTTTACTTCCACCGTTGCCGTCTGTAAGAAGGAATAACTGTTGTTATAATTGTACATATGTGTCTCGTTTTTTTTGTGTTTAGGAAGGCTCTCACCATTCCGTGGACATAGAGCTCGGTTGTGACTCCCTCCACAGAAGGCACAGGTTTGGCGGTAACGGCAGGAGTAAGCATAGTGCCCGACGCCGAAACAATTGAAACATCTTGACGCCGATGACAATTTCTTCCTTCTATCTTTGTTGGATGTTACCTGTTTACACAGGTAACTGTAATGCTCCCCTGTGCAGAAGACGCAGGTAATTTCATATTTAACCCTTTTTGTATGTCCTGGTGCAATGGAAATGCTCTTTCTCTTGTCAGGTCTTACAGGCACTCTAGCCTGTCTAGAGCCAGCCCAAGGATGCTGTTGAGGCTTACGTTTCGTCTGCTGACAGGTTTCCGTATCTACAGCTTCATTTTTCCGCTTCCTTGCTGCTCTAATATGAAGAGCTTCTGTTGTTGCAGTATCCTTCGCCTCTGCCTTCACCTTAGTTCCTTCGTTTGCAATTTCCATGGCCGTAATGATGCGTTCAAGGCCTTGTATCGTCTTCTCAGCATTGCTGTTGATTCCATTCAGAACGTTGACCTCATACAGAATACGCTCAGGGAACTTGCTCATGATGACAACCCTAAGGTGATTACTGTTGACGTCTTCACCTAAATTCTTTAATATTCGTAGGTTCTTTTCAAGGGCATTCAGTGTGAACCTACAACTTTCAGCAGAGTCATTAGCCCTTTTCAATTCCGAAAGTGCTTTGAAATGTGCATCCAGGGTCAAGGTCTTGTTGCCGAAGCGGTCTTGTAGCGCCTTAACAGCTATATTGTAATTTGAATTTGTCGTCGGCAGCCCCCGGATCGTATCTAAAGCCGTTCCACTGAGACAACCCAAGAGATAAGTCAATTTGTCAACATCATTCAGGGTTTGATTACCGATGCTGGACTCGAACCTGTCCCAAAATTCTGTAAATTCAAGGACATTGCCATTGAATTTGGGTAGTGACAATTTGGGAAGGCGCGTCACTGCTGTTGACGTTGTCGGTTGGACCCTTTTTACCTGTTCCTGAGTTTGGACTAGGACTTCAATATTTATAAGTGTGTCTTCAGCCGCTGCTTGGACTTCGATGCATTGTTGCATAAACACCTCAGGTAGAGTTGCTGATGTCTGCAGGTATTTCTCAAATGTTTGAGTTAGCCGGTCATGATACATTTTCAAGCTTATTTTCTTTTCTATTATTTCTTCATACTGGATGGTCTCCTGCTGGAGCAGTCCTTCGGCCCGTCGTTTGCACTCCTCTACTTTTGATAAATAGAGTTGCAGCTGACTATGCAGGACTTGCTCCATGATGTCTTAACCGAATGAGTTGGTCCTTGCTTCTACCTGTTGTCTGCCATTCCCGCTATATCTAGCAGAGAACGCTAAGACGTACGTAACAGGACGTCGACTGTAACGAATAACATTACTTATTATACTAAAAGTCTCAATACATAATTATAACGGTGCCGGCGGCATCTACTACTAATACTTGCCTTCGAGTTTTCGACGATTTACAAGCGTACAAGATAGCCGTTGCTCAAACTATTCGTAGCTTTCAACATTTGATCACTGCATATAGAAGCAGGTAATTATTTCGTATTTCAACGAAATCCTTTCCATATGACGTTATTCACTCGTATATCGCACACAATAGCAATTGAGCTGAATTGAACGATTATAATTATTAATATTAACGGTTCGGATCAGTTAATACCTTAGGTCTTCTTAATTGATCTGAGTCTTAGGGTCAATACGAATCGGTCTCGAAATCAAACCACCGACAGTTTTAATTTTTTTCTTGAGATCGTTTCAAACTACTTCACTAAAGGCGACCGCACACTATCTCCAGGGCCGACAAGGAAATTTAGGGCCAATTCTAGGGCTCTTTGTAAGTCATGCCCTTTACGCCCTTTGGACACGGTAAGGCCAAATGACAGTTTTATTTGTTTGTCAGACATAAAATACACTTACTCACACACGGTGAATCTAAGTCAGGGTTTCTTAAGCTTTTTGCAGTCACGGACCACTTTCATAATTTAAACAATTCCACGACCCCTGTCAAAATATTGTTGGAAATGAAAAAAGCCCTTTTGTAGTAATAAAAAATAGAAACTTCGCGCAGCACCTAAGCGATAAGATTACGTGTTGAATTGAATTCACGAACAGCAAAAATGCGTCGCGTCAAGCTTACTACACAATTTCCTACTAAATTTGTTTACAGACTGACTTACTAGGGACTTCTGATACGCCCCACTTTAAGAAGGGCTAATCTAAGTGCTTTAGGTCTAACGTTTTCCTTTAGGTCGATTAAATAGGCACTCAATTAAGTGGTTCAAGTTGACGGGTAAACGATCCGGTCGCCCTCCCTGAAAGCCGGCACGGCAGGACGTACTTGTTCAACGTTCATAAAATAAAGACAAAATATACTTTAATAGCCTGTAATGGTATCAGTGATGTGAGCTAAATGGTTAGTGTTGGCAATGGTGTAATAATAACGACGAGTGGGTCAGACCTTCACTCAACCTGTAAAGACACACTTATAAGAGTAAAGTTGTTTGAGCTGTCAGTGTCGAAATGTCGACCGACATTACTGTATGACACTGTTACCTTTACCTCTCCGGGAAGGGCAAATTGAATAAAACAACAATGTTGGAGTTCTGCTAACCTGTCAATGTCAACCAATCGTATTAGTTATTTTATTGAAAACAAACAAACAAAACATTGCAGGATGGATGATACCAGAATATTACAATGGCCATCATTGTGTACAATAAGCCAAGGGTTCCCTCCAACGTAATTGTAGATTTGTGGCTGTGCTCATGCGTAGGCATTGCATATAATATTATAAATAATATAACTCGTCAAGCCTCGAAGTACTTTGATACATGGTTCGCAAAGGTGAGGGGCTCGTGTGCTCGCTTTCAAGGTAAGAACATGCCCGAACTGACCACTGTGCGAACATGATCGGCGAATCGATTTCGGTGTATCTCGGTCCTCGCATAGATACACAGACACAGAGTAGACGTAAAAAACAACGCGGCAATCGTATCCACATACACAACACAGCAACAACGACATTACCACGTCAATGCGATATGTCTCAACCTTTACCTATAACATCATTAAAGGGACATTGCTATTCTGCAATGTAGTAATTTTTGCTGCCAAGCCGCTCCTGACCGCCGGCTGTTGTTTATTGTCCATTGTGAAATACAGCGGGATTTGCCAATCATATCGCTTTCCACTCTAATTTCCTACCTAAACAGCACTAAGAGCCGAGGATAGGCTATCCATGGTAACCCCGTGCAGCAAACAACATCTAATCTATGAGTGGGTAGATCTCAATGTGCAGCTATCCCCCGTTGTGACTAATCATTAAGTCGCAGCTCTGGTATGTACCTCACCCACTTCACCCCCCTCGCACAGAGGCGGGCCCAGATGCTGGGCACCATGAGTGTTTATGGTGGCGAGTCCTGACTGCATATGTGCCTGAGAGAAATAGAATCCAATTCCTTTGGGCGCCCAGCGCCCCTCTCAGTGTTGCTGCGGGGACTAAACCAGGTGCCCAGTTCAAGGGGTGCGAGCTACCACATGAACTTTTCCCAAGCTACCTAGTCTGTTCCTACATAGCAAGCAAGTACATTCTTAACCCATTGGTATGCATCAAGCCTTAATCTAGTAACATATATACGAAAACAACACCACCACCACTGGCATACCATCACCCATATTGCCACCAGATGCAGACCTAACCCTGCCAGTAGGGCAGGCCTCCCAACGGCAAAGAATGGTCTTGCTTTCCAATTATTTATGTTTTTATCAGTTAATTATCTATAATTAGTATAATTACTTATGACTTTTAATGACACCAATTAGCATAAAAGATTATTTTTTGGTATAGTTACAATGAATACTATTTATTTTCAATATTTATTTATTTAAAGTAATTGACTGTGTATTTGACCAAGACCATAAGCCCATTATTGGACCATTATGCTTATCAGATTTTGTAGATATGTGGGTAGGTTTCATATACTGAGTTTTACAGCACACTGTTACAGTTTCTCACCGCACCTCCACCAAAATATGTAGTGGAGTATGGTGAGCCTGACGCCTGGGAAGGAGTCAGAATGATTCAACCACTACATATGAGGATGTAACTCGGTTTATTACAGGGTATAAATACATGATTGCTCATATCAGTATCAATCACTAACAAATTATAATATATATACATATGCTCCGCATCACAGTACAGTTTGATTATAAAGTCATTGGGTAACTATATGTATCTCCTTGGCTTAATGGTAGTGACACAATTGTACCCAATAATACAGAAGATACCGGGATCCTTACGGATCCCGGGAGATCCACCGTTTCCACCCCTCGATCTCTCCTTACGCCTCCTTGTTCCAATACGCGCCTTCAGTGAGGTACATATTGTAGTACTGTTAGGTAATGCGCTAACAACGGCGCTTGCAAGAGTACGTATTATAAGTACAATTCTGCATAACACAGGTAAATGTTAAATGGATTGCTCGATATAAGGTAATTAATATGGAACAGACTCACAGCTTTCTTCTTATCAAGAGTAGTGACCCTTATCCTCTCCATGCACACACTACCTTTCAAATTCGTAACGTACTCTCCCTCCTCACCTTACCAACTTAAAATTATCAACTGTCAATCTCTCGAATTGCCAGTTCAAAAAGAATAAAGGTGTTACTACATGAAGTCTTTAACTATTACTTCGTGGAATCGCGGTTCCGCGACAAGTGTGATGAGTCCCCTTTATGGTATTTTGACTATGAATGTATTATTTAATTGTGATTAGTAGGTAAGTTACATAATTTAATTGAGAAAATTTAAAGGAAATTATACAGCGTAACAGACGGACTGTATTGTAACTGCAACTGCTGACCTGACTGCTTATACATTTCGACCGCAGCTAGCGCGCAGGTTCCGTACAGACTTGCTAACTCATCCCAGCCTATATACGTCCACTGCTGGGCACAGGCCCTCTTAGAACAAGAGGGCTTGGGCCATAGTTCCCACGCGGGCCCAATGCGGATTGGGAACTTCGCACGAACCATTGAATCGCTTCGCAGGTTTGTGCAGGTTTCCTCACGATGTTCCTTCACGCAAAGCTCGTGGTAAATTTCAAATGTAATTCCGCACATGAATTTCGAAAAACTCAGAGGTGCGAGCCGGGGTTCGAACCCGACCCTCTGCTTGAGAGGCGATAGGTCAAACCACTAGGCCACCACGGCTTCATACGGGGTTTTTGACTTGCTAACTGCACCGAAAAATGTATGTATGTACAGTCGGCAGTTACGTTGCAGTTGGAATACAGTCCGTCTGGAAGTGCTCTTAGGGCCGTTTAATGGCACCTATAAATGCCGACCGCTCATACGAATCAAGTCAGCGTGCAATTTTGCCACCTGCAATGGAACTGCAGTGAAAAATGATGAATGTTAAAAAGTGGGCGGTTCACAGTTGCGGTTGGAATGCAGTTCACTGCAAAGGCCCTTAGATAATGAAAAGATACTTGTAATGGCGCGGAAGTCCAAGGCGGGTATCTTAAAACAAGCTCATGATCACGTACACACACGAGTACAAGCAACAGATTATGTGGTGAGTTTTGAAGTGAGCGGTTAAGTAATCGGTTAGGAGTCACTATAATTACGTCAAACTTTAGGGGGAAGGGGTCGGGGTTTGTGGCACAGAAAACAAAATAATTGCAAATATTATACCAACGGGTTTGCTAAATGATCATATTTTAGTGGTGTGACCGTACTTTATGTATGTACGGCCCTTCAGTCTCACGCAGTTCTCCGAAAAGCCAAATCACTGGCCTCCCTACAGACAATTTAATGAGGACTATCACGTATGAATTCGCCGCTAGAGGCGCTAGTGTAGCGTGAGGTTTCCGAAATGTCAAATCTCATAGTTTTTGGTGAGCTACGCGGGTTTATTTATAATTAGAATAATTTTGACAATATTTTGCAATATCTGAAATTAATTATGGCAATTATGCGTTACGGGGCAATGAATGTCTGTGTTTTGAGACAGTTTTGTCCTTCGGAAACTTGTCCGCCCTTTTTTCCGAACAAAACGGGACTACGCAACACTGTGGTTGCTCGATATTTTTATGGTATGGGTTTTAAGGCGTATTTAATATGATTTTAATTCTAAACTTGTTTTCACGCCGTAATAACAGACTTTGAAAGCCACACTTAAAAACCTCACGCAACAGTGGCGCCATCTAGAAAGACAAAAAGCTGTAGCCCTCATTGAGAGAGAGGGTGGGGGGGGGGCGATAACTGTCACTCGTGTGACTTTTGCAGTCCGGGCTAAGCCGTTAGATGGCGCTACATGTATAGTTCACTATGTTATTCGCTAATGTTAATATTAAATATATAAACAAAAAACAATTATAAATTTCTGAGGTAAATTTTAGCCTCATTGCGTTTCGATTAGTGTTACTTGCATTACCTCTTGCATCAACATTGTAGCTGTAGTTGTATTGTATTTATATAGGTAAAAGTGTCTCTCGTCGACTATCAACACCTTCATCCCATTTCAGCATTTCCAGTAGTATTCTAGATTCGTTTAAATTGTCTCATACTTTTTCATATTCGTATAATTCCTCTTCTTGATTGGTTTGGACAGGTATTTAACTAAATGTAAACAGAACAACGTCAATTGGTGCCTTAAAATATTGACCAGTTTTTTACATTTAGTTAAATACATATCAAAACCAAGTATAACAGCATCTAGCAAGAAGCATTTAATCTTGGCGGTTTGCCCTTGTGCCATTTAAGCTGCATATATGTAGTGAGCCTAACTTACCTAGTGTCTTGTATGTTCACTTTTTAGTTGACGAAAAGGGATGTGAAAAAATGTGGAAAACTTATATGAACTTGTACAAAAGCTTAATTGTCTGGCAGTGTCTTGACTTGAAGCTCTATCATCTTAAGTCGTTTCCCACTTCCATCTAATTATAAGCGAATGATATCCGTATAAATAAAATTATAGTACCTAAGTTATAATACCAATTTATGAGAATTTTACAATTATGTTTTTTAATTTAGTAATATAAGTATACTTTATATAATCAGCACCAGTCTTAAATAAAGCTGAAGCAAATAATAATATTGTTAATGATTTAACATTACCCATCTATCGATTAATTTTAATAGTTCCTATCAATCGTCCCTCCTCCCCCCGTCAAATTTTTGAATTGCTTTTAGTAAGCAAATCAATAGAAGTCACGAGT
>NC_133472.1:4520940-4593265 GCF_025370935.1 Choristoneura fumiferana | reverse complement strand
TACAAAAATCTGCAATTGTTTGAAAAATGTCGCGGACAGATTAGTGTGGGTAAAAAAGGTGATTGGCCCAAAATAAGCACGGTCAAGGACTTTAAGTTATGAGCCACCGTGGATTATTTCACAGTAAACGTCGTAGTGACATCGCATTAATTAACAAGGAAAATCGTAATGGCTTTTCCTTTGAAAAGGTTCCATGTTAGCTCATGAATTAAAAGTCCTTTACCGTTACAGTAGTTTGTTAGTGTTGTTTCGGAACTTGAAGCTAAGATCGGTTTATTTTCTTTCTCTTTTAAATCTTCGGAAAATCTCCACAATGGCTTCACAACTTTAAACTCCCCCAAAGTTGAAGCACCTTTGTGTGACTTTGTAAAATCGTTTTGTGGGGGACAGTGAACGTGTTAAGTAGCTTCGCTAGGCATTCTTGATGTGACTTACCAGGCATACAGACGCATCTAAAAGTCCCGGGATCATCGAGGCACGACCCTCGTTCCGGCAGGGGTGGCTCTCGCACTCGTTCACGTTGGTCTCGCAGCGGGGCCCCGTGAAACCCAACGGAGCAGTTGCAAGCGAACGACCCCGTGTGTTCACGCATTGCCCGTCGTGCTCGCACGGAGATCCTGCAACACATTTTACAGTAAGACTAGAACCTAAAGCTGCTCCTCTCTTTGTTACAAAGAAGCGACGGCCAGAGGCAACTGGCGTAGAATTATTTGCCGTACTACCCACGAACTGTTCTGTCAAGAGTAACCATCAAACCCACCGACATAGCTTGAAGAAGAAAGTTGACGTAGCAATGGGCAGGGCATCGCAAGAACAGAGAACCGTTTGGGGAAAAAAAATCTGGAGTGGTGACCTCAAACAGCGCAGCATTAAGACTCCTACCAGGTGGCCGAGAAACCGGTGCAGATGGCAAGCTGTCGTTTATTGTGGCGTTCTCTGGGGGAGGCGTTTGTTTCACGTCTTCGAGTGGATCAATAGCGCTTGCAACATTTATTTTTACCCGAACGATAAGCAAAAGATTTTAACGTAAAACTGATTGATTCAAGATAATCTTGTGTCACTGAATTATCACAGACGCAGGTCACCAAAATGATGAAGTAACGGGTCATAGGTACTTCCTAAACGGTACTCATATAATAACACCGAAAGGTTTCTGACGGGAAAGGTGGGAAGGACCGATTTGGCTTGGCAGGAGCATGTGCTCAATTAGGAATGTGGTTCAGTCGCTAAAGAAGAACAGCGCCACAGTAAGGAGTTAGATTATGGGCTACGTAAAAAGGAGTTAGATTAAATAGCATTGGCAATATATATCAAAGTGGGTGACAGATTCAAAAGCAATATTAACTTGAGCTGGTGAGCAGATGGTCGATGATCCCGATACTCCAACGTAGGTTAAGGGGCTGTTTCACCATCCATTGATTAGTGTTAACTGACAGTTAAATGTGACGCCGTCTCCGTCTATTCGAGCAAAACAAGTAAAGACGGCATCACATTTAACCATCTGTAACACTAATCAATGGATGGTGAAACAGCCCCTAAGTCTCATTGATAGCTGAACTTAACAGATTGAGGACTCACCTTGTTCACACTCATTGATGTCCTCAGAACAGTCCAGGCCCTTGTATCCGGATGCGCAGGAGCAGGTGTAAGAGCCGTTGATGGGGCTCGTGTCGCAAATCGCGTCCGCATGGCAAGGGTTCGAGGTACAAGCGTCATCCAGGTGGCAGAGAAGACCTGGGAAGAAGAAGATATCAGAACTTCCGTCTGGTCAACGTCACAGAAGCTACTGGATCCAAGATGAATTACGACAGCTGCACCTTGGCTGTTTGGATGTCTGACCTATTTAGATGTAATTCGGTATACAGATAGTTCTGCGCGGACGGACGGTAACGGCTAGTGTAAAAATAAAAGTAATTTGTGCCTTAAGGGCGGTAAATAAGGAATTACGAACGAGAGTCTATTAGAAGCCTGAAGTCGAAGACTGAGGGCTTTAATGAGTCGATTTTCGTAATTCTAGTACCGCTCGTGCGACATACAATGTTTTTCATCACATTTGCGAGTGAAATTGCATATTTGTAAAAGAAAAATAATATTTTTTCCAAAAATTGGGCTTCATGACAAGAAAATTAGTACGGGCACTGACTCATTTACCGACCACGGGTTTCATGACAAGCACATTAAGTTCGAGGGTTTTATTTGGGGGGTTGCAACCAAGGTAGCTTGCATGTTACGACACTGTTTACGAGCAAGTGTAATGAAAAAATAAAGACAGATAAGGCAGGGTCTAACCTGTCTTTCCAGGGGTGCATCTGCAGTAGAACGCGCCGACCCTGTCGATGCAAGTGGCTCCATTGAAGCACGCGGCTCCGGCGCAGTCGTCGATGTTCACGGAACAGTCGGGTCCGTTCCAGCCGTTCACGCAGATGCAGGAGAAGCCGCCGACAGAGTTCGTGCAGGTCGCGCCGTTCTGGCACACGAGAGGTCTGCGAAAGAATAATGGTTAGTTTTATTTAAATTCGGGTTTTGTTCTGTGTACCTTGATTTTAGAGAAGATCGATTTCGGCACTCATAAAATTAGTAATTACCGCGATAGTCTAAAACATTGTGAATGATGGTTAGATTTTTTGATGAGCTTCCCTCCTATGGGAAAGGGTGGTGATATTATTTACCGGCATGGAAATACCGACCCAATTTTTCGTGTACAAACAACATATAAACTCATGTCAAACTGATACGAGTTTCTATGGGCGTGTACACGAAAAATTGGGTCGGTATTTCCATGTCGGTATTATCCGGGCCGGTAGGGTTTTGCCGCTGTAGGGTAAAGAAATCTAGAAAACGAAATAGGTATGACAAGTAATTGTGGATGAACGATAACCAATTCTCTAGTCATTGGTTTGGGTTGTCCAGTGTCTGTCTGTCATGTACTCTTTAATCTGATACCTATCGATTTTGAAAAGTTGAAAAACTCAGTAAAACTGTGTGACAAGTAAAGCATGTTGCTTTGCTAAAACATGGCTAAAATCATGCATCAAGTTTTTATTAGTTTCACCTGTCCCGTGTCTGTCTGTCTGTAATCAAATCTTGCAAGTAGATTCGACCAACTTCCAGTAGTTGGATTAACTTGAAATTTGGTATATTTATGTGAATTGCGTGACAATACGAGTACAATAATCCGTTAGTGACATTAAGGTAGTCCGGCCAGGATCGTCTCCATAGGACGAAACTCTTCAACGGTTAATGGCATCGACTTGAAATTTGGTATACAAAATATTTAGTTTGGGTGACATTACAAGTACAGTCAACAAAAAGTACAGACAGCAAAAAAAGCTTGTATTAAAAATGAAAGTTTTACCAAAAACTTATTTAAATCTCATGTGAGAGCGATGCTTCGGGATTTAAGTAAGGGTCTTGCTAAGACTTACAACCTCACCCGTGGGGAGGGCATTCGAAAAAATCAACAATTAGGTACCTTCTACTCTTTAGTCTTGAAAACATGCTTCTTAATTGATATTTAAGCTTAATTCCAATAAACCTCGGGTTTCCCAAGATTTGCACGGCATTATGGTATTTACAAAAAGTGTACCTTTTCTTTGCAGTGCCATTAAAGCTGACACTAAATACGCCTGTTGAAAAAGCGACAAGTCGCAAAAACCAAGTGACGTGATGATTGCACTGTGTTATGTCTCTTACCACATTAGTGGACAGCGAAGTGTAATTCGAGTGTTTTAAATATTTGTGTTTTGGTGGTATTTTCCTTGGACCGCTTTCGGCGCTCACAATAGCTACTTTAATACACACTTAGAATGTTCGCGGAACATAACGATTCATTAAAGTTTAACAAGGAACCGGTTAGCAGATTTTCTTGAGTAAATATAGTTGCTTTTTCGTGGGAAAATATAAAAAAGAAAACTAGTTGACGTTTGTCTAAAAATCTCAATTTTTTCCTCAATCATTCAAGAAGAAACACAATATCCATGATAAGAAGATATTTTTCGTGTATTTACGTTAGGAGCCCGTCGTGCGGGTGTAGAAGAAAGACGAGACAACTTCCAATAATACTTGGCCAGCAACACTGCCGTGCTTAAACAATATTAATTAACACACTGAACGTCTTGATTGTCAGAAGTTATTGATATCACTATAGCTCTGGACGGGATGCATTAAGTCGAATATTCAAAAATTATGCAAGGTTGTTGACCTTCGGACGCCATGCTTTTTAAATTCTCTGCGCAATATCTTGTCGAAAATAATTCGCGAATCTTACTGTTTTTTTTTATTCGACTGGATGGCAAACGAGCGAGTGGGTCTCCTGATGGTAAGAGATCACCGCCGCCCATAATCATCTGCAACACCAGGGGTATTGCAGATGCGTTGCCAACCTAGAGGCCTAAGATGGGATACCTCAAGTGCCAGTAATTTCACCGGCTGTCTTACTCTCCACGCCGAAACACAACAGTGCAAGCACTGCTGCTTATTAGCGAGCAAGATGGTGGTAGGTTAATTTTAAGTCAATCGGACTACAGGAAGTGGGTCAAATTTAGCTTCCAAGATTTGATCTAAGCAAACAAATAAATAGGGCAGGCCATAGAAAAGCTAGTAAAAATCAACTCTGGACCTGGTTTATGTGAAACCACAGGCTTAGGCGAGAGTTGCGGGCAACCGGTGGATGCAAGTGGCGAGTTCACTGTGGCGTTCTAAAGGGGAGGCCTTTGTTTAGTGGACGTCTTCCGGCTGATTATGACTAACTGTCCAAAGTATCGATTACGTTCCAAGATTAATGGTTATTCGATAATCTCAAAACCATTAACATATAAATGTCACTGTATAGATCCATTGTGATGTCATTAACTTTCAAGACAATCTATAACACATCCACACACATCACATCATCATGGCCTAAGTACGTCCCACTGCCACGCACAGGCCTCGTCTCAGTATGAGAGTTTGCACCGTATTTCCCACGCAGGACCAGTGCGAATCAGGAACTTCACGCACTATTTTTTTTACATGAATCAGACCGTGATTGACCCCTATCTCACCTGATGTTAAGTGCAGATGAGGCCAAAGGCGTATCTCACTGGTTCAGTAACAGCCTATTCACTCTAGCCTAGATTGTATTTATAGGGAAATACAGAGGACGGGAGCGAATTCCATTCCTTAGCAGTTCGCATTATGAAAGATGAAGCGAACCTAATGGCACTAATACATGGCACACTAACTACATAAGGGCACAAATAAGGGTGAAGACGCTCCCCCCGCCTGGAAGTCCGTCCGGTCCGACCAAACCGCTGCTTAAAAAACGGTGACGGCACGGAATCGCAGTGACGCACCGTATGCGCACCGTTTTTATCGCATGCTCTCCACACAGCTGCTTAAAATACGGAATCGCAGTGACGTGCCGTAAACGTCAGGACTTTACCGAACAAAAGTCTTGTCGTTTACGGCCCGTCACTGCGATTCTGCACCGTCGCCGTTTTTTAAGCAGCGATTTGGTCGCACCTTTAAATGAGGGCTATCGTTTTTTGTCTCACTAGATGGCGCACTGTTGCGTGAGGTTTTTAAGTATGGCTTTCAAAGTCTGTTATTACGGGCGTTAAAACAAAGTTTAGATTAAAATCATATTTAAAACACCTTAAAACCGTACCATAAAAATATTCAGCCACCAGTGTTGCTTAGTCCCGTTTTGTTTGGAAAAAAAGGGAGGACAAAAGTTTCCGTAAGATAAAACTGTCTCAAAACTGAGACATTCATTGCCCCGTAACGCATAATTGGCATAATTAATTTCAGGTAATGCTCACGCAAAAACTATGAGATTGACATTTCGGAGACCTCACGCTACACTAGCGCCTCTAGCGGCGAATTCATTCGCGATAGACCTCATTGGGTTGTGCATTTTCTGTCAGTCTGTCAATTCAGATCACTTTAACGGTCATAGTGATAGACGTAAGTTTGTGACAAAATTAGTTCTAGATTTGACCGCCAATCGTAACATTGTGTCATCCACCACTTAAAAAGTCAATGTACCTATATGTATGAATAAATTTCAATGCATAATTTATTCAACTTCTCGTGTTACGTTTACTGTCTTAAGACATTTTAATGGCACCGATATTTTTGTGGTAAGTTATTTTTTAATTTATTTGACGGTTCATCCAACGACTTAGATTAAATTGTCGTCTTGAAATTTATAGGCCATTTCCTCGATTTAACTGTTGGTATTATTAGTCTAACTAATTTTATTAACAGTATGATAGATAACTAAACTAACTTGCTATAGATATCAAAATGTTCAATTTGTCCGCTTTCAACTTTGCATTGTTTTTTTTTTACTTGTACTGAAGGTACTGGCCAATATAAATTTATAAAACAAAATAAACCATTATTCTTAATTTAAACTACGCATTGGCGATACGTAACGGCATTTTCCTATTTGGATTTGCTAATCAATGAAGAGATTAGGTATGAAACGCAAACAGATATTACGTGTTTTTTTTTAATTAGCGTAATATTTAAAATATCACCTGTGTGACATTTTGACTGCAGCTTGGAACAGAAATATCAGATTAAGTTAACAACCATTAATATCTTCGTATAGAGTTCAACAAACTTGTCAAAAGCAGAAACGCAACAGTCATTTAGTTCAAGCTCGCGTAGACTCCAAGCTTGTCCGGCGGCAAAGTTAACTTTGTAGCGCAATGAAAGCAAACTTCTTAAATTCCATCGATCGGAAAGAGGTAAAAGAAAAAAGCTTATAACACCAACGAAACTTGATACTGGCCATGCATTATCTGTGTCGGAACTATAGCGTATTAGATGACACTATCCCATCAAGCCGGGTCCACGCAAGAAACAGGGTTATTTAGTTCGCATTCGAACCAAAATTGCTTGGGCTACTTCAGCCCTTTAAAAAGGTATTACATGTAAGGCAGAGAGCTGCCTGTGGTCAAAGAAAGATTTAAATGAAGTTTTGATGAAGGAGTTTTAACTCTAACGGCGTACTTACACTCAGCTAACATATTTTTTAATTCTTTTCACAATTTTGACATTTAAATTATTTTTAAAGTACTAAGTTTTTCTGTCCGTAGCTCGTAGTTTTGATTTGACGTATTTTTTTAGATTATGATTATTCAGCTAAACCATAGCAAATGTCATTAGGTATATCTTAGCAGCAACTCACTGCAAAAAGGTTCTACTGTGGGGTAAATAATTTCGCCTGCTTTTGAAGCCAAAGGAAAGTTGGAAAAACAAGGATGTGCACTATACCCTGAGATGTCTGTGACGCAAATCTCTTTGTATGGATTCTCATCCGTTCTGACTTTCCGGTGAGTAAATGAGACAATCACACTCGCCCCCTGTTTCGCCACCCATATTAATTTTTTTTGGAGGATTCGCGCTGTCACCGTTCATCCACCATTACCTCTCATATTTCGTTTTCTAGATTTTTTTTACCGTACAACGGCAAAACCTACTAGACACTGGCAAAATTGTCCTCCAATGGACAGAGCCATTTTTTTCTAAAAAAACAAATTTTTTTGACGGACAAATGTGATGCCGTTTGCGTCTCTGTTTTATTCGAATAGACGGAGACGGCATTACATTTATCCGTCAAATAAAAATAATCAATGGGTGGTGAAACAGCCCCTCAGTGTCTACTTTTAACAGAATCATTTTGAAAATGGTGATTTCCATTTATAATTAGTTTACATTTTAATTTTCCAATCACAAGGCAACTTTACAAAATCTGTTGTTATTTTTTGTCTGCATCATCAAGAACCCTCGTGCTTTCAACTTTATAGGTTAGGTTAGGACTAGGCTAATAGCGAGGATAGGGTTACATTGGGGCGTGAAACTAGATTTATAAATGTGCCATTAATCACCGTAATGTATACCATACATGAATTTTCAATGCTTTACATTCAGTATCTGTTTTTTTTATATATTCATACCGCTTATGGCGTACGAAAACTTGCTTGCCGAATACCACTTATGGGCATTACACGGTATACTGTTAAAAAAATTTAGTCGCAAGCGCATCGGACAAAATGGCGGCGGATATCAAATTACAACAACTGGACATTCAAAAATAACTCTTACTACCACATTTTTAAAATATAAAACGTCGCCAACACCTGTTTTTTGGCGTAATCCAATCCAGTCTTTAGATTTCGCTGCAAATGGGTGCAACTTGCAATTTTGGACTTTATCAGTCTGAAATAAAGCTCCTATGTTTAAGGATACGTCAATTAAGGATAAGTACAATAAATTGGCGACTTGGCTCGGCTTTTATCATCGTGAAATTATTTGAGTACGATCGGGGCTTAACAACGATTGGCCTTAATTACCTGGCTAAGATCAAGCCAAAAGAAAGGGTTATGATTTGTAGTTGCCCGTGTATGTTAGTATTAACCATTGCGTTGAAACTACCCTTCCGATTTTGATGAATGAAGGTCTCAATGGATGCATTATTATGTCCCGGGTTATTTAAGCTGTGGGTATTTTATACGAACAAAATAATTTTGATACAGTAAGAGCGTTTATACCTACTGAGCCGACAACGTTGTATTTTTGTTAGTTTTGCTCGATTATGCCATAAAAATTTAATGAAAAAATGTGGTATGTTAGAACTGTTCTTAATATATAAGTTAATGTGTCTACTGCAATAATTATTGCAGTAGTGCTAGACTTTCATTTGCTTTAAAAAACCATTAATAAACATTTGTTGGTTATTAAATAATATAAAATTTTATCACGAATAATTATTGCAGTAGACACCATAAATTATATAATAAGAACAGTTCTAACAGACCACATTTTTAATTTTCATTATTTTTTTGAGAATAATCAAAAAAACTAACAAAAATGCAACGTTGCCAGCTCAGCAGATATAAACGCTCTTAAACTAGGTAACTGAGTATTAGTGAGTATCTAAAACCTTATTCCAATCCTGGCCGACTTCATCTTTTTGCTGATTCTCTAATTTTTCGCCGAAAATTGTTTCGCCGATTATTAGTTCCCAACCAACTTTTCGCATAATTACATTTCACCAAATGATCACTTGCCAACTTATCAAAAGATTTTAATTTATTTCCCAACCTTACAGTTACCAACAACTGTAGGTACGTTTGGTTTGTTTGTTAAAAAGTCACTTTTCAAAATGCCAACTTTCGGTTAGTAGAATGTTTAGGTTGGCGTAATATTCAATTCGTCGTACAATGTTTCACAAATGTTTTATTAATTAAGGGTTTCGTTTAGTAACTATGTAATATAATAAACAATGTGGGTAATTTTAACACAATACATATATAGTACTATGTTTTGTATATTTAAAAAGAAGTATTAAAAACGATTGCACTGATGAAACGATATTCGTTTAATAGTTTTTCCAAACGTATTGAGTCATTATGATATTCTGCTTTATAATAATTAGATCAAATGACACGTTGTCATGCAAACAATTTTACTAATAGTTAGTTGTCAGCTCATCGGCGAAACGTTGGTTGGGAAGTGATATTCGGTCAAAGGAAATTCTGCGAAAAGCCCGAACACCCTTTATGTCACTTATGACAGAGTTCGATGTCACATTACAATAAGGCCTTCAAGACTGGCCGTGGTTACTTACCTCAAAGCGCACTCGTCGACGTCAGTTTCACACAGGGACCCCGTGAAAGTGGGGGGGCATTCGCAGGAATAAGTGTTCAGCTCGTCGATGCATGTGGCACCGTTCTGACAGAGATTGCCGGGGCAGTCATCGATGTCGATCTCACAGTTCTGGCCACGGTAACCTAGGGCAGAAATAGACGTTGAAAACACGGTAATACGACAATCTTAAGAGCTATTACTCCACCCAGACCATTAACATCTATGTGTGTCAGTGTTGCCAACATTTCTTCGGAATTTTTTTTTTATTCGACTGGGCGGCAAACGATCAAGTCGGTCTCCTAATGGTAAGAGATCACCACCACCCATAAAAATATGCAACACCAGGGGTATTGCAGATGCGTTGCCAACTTAGACGCCTAAGATGGGATACCTCAAGTGCCAGTAATTCCACCGGCTGTCTTACTCTCCACTCCACGCCGAAACACAACAGTGCAAGCACTGCTGCTTCACGGCAGGAGTAGCGAGCAAGATGGTGGTAGCATTCCGGGCGGACCTTGCACAATTCTACGACCTAGAAGCTAAAAAAAAGTAAGCTATAAAAAATATAGTATAGACAAAGATATATTTTGTTACAAATTTATCTCGATGTTGTCCCAGGATATTTATTAATTAAAATTATAGACATTCAGAGTTCGGAATTCAGGTACACGCATCCTAAGCGCATCGCAAATTAAAATAAGGATTTGATCGTTAGTTTTCGGTCTTGAAAATATAGTATTTTTGAGTGGTATATATTTCTTCAACAGTACAGTAAGTATACTACAGTACAATAAGACAAGTGCAATATCTGGATAGCTAAGAAACGCGGGCTTAAATTCCCGACGCATTCGAACACCTTTTCCGTTATTAAAAACTCTTACGTTTAGTTCAGTAAACGTTTTTGGTAATAAAAACAAAAACATTAAAAAAACGTACAAAATTACCAAATAAACCCCCTTGCAAAAAACCGGGCACCTATGGTTTTTGTATTTTATGTGCATGAAAGCTTACTTTCTAAGCTTCAATGCCTAAAAATCTGAAAAACCATAGGTGCCCTATTTTTCTGCAAGGGGGTTTATTTGGTGCACTATGCTATTAGTTTTATGGGACTAGCTTAAATTTTAGTTTTAATATATATTAGTCACTTATTTAATTCTTGCTTTGTTATTTAATGTAATATTTTCGATCTCAATTAAAGTTTTGCCTGATATCATTTTCAATTAAACTATTAATTAGACGATCTTTGAGATCAACAACCCACCATCTACCACCATCTTGCTCGCTAAGCCTGCCGTGATGCCGTGAAGCAGCAGTGCTTGCACTGTTGTGTTTCGGCGTGTAGAGTAAGACAGCCGGTGAAATTACTGGCACTTGAGGTTTGAGGTTGGCAACGCATCTGCAATACCCCTGGTGTTGCAGATGTTTATGGGCGGTGGTGATCTCATACCATCAGGAGACCCACTTGCTCGTTTTCAATCATTGTGTTTTATCCATTATTCTTTGTAAACTTTATGCCGTTTGATGGGTACCCCTGCTTAGCATTTTCGACGTTAACTTCTATTAGCAAGCACGATTACCGAGTTGTGTACCATAATTAGCTATAATTAACATCAATAGTTTCCCACGGACACCTGGTACAAAGCCTTGTTTGACTTACATTATAACTTGATATGTTCAGCAGTCGCATTGGGTAAACGACCTTTTAAATTAACCTATACGAAAAAAAAATGGAAGCATTCTTTATAACTAACTAATAAACTAACTATTTGCTGGGTGCACTTTTTTTGACTGTATTTTTATTGCCATCCAAAGTACGTATCGTGACAAGTTTCAAGTCGATGCCATTAACCGTTTAAGAGTTCAATACGGAATGTATTAATTAATTTCGACTATTAGGAATAAGCGACGGGCACAAAATTAACAGACACTGGGTCAGGTGAAACTAAATAAAAGCTTGTGAAGTTCAAAATACCATAAAGGGACTTATCACGCTATTTTTACACGAGTAATATTTACCTCGACGTTTCGGCAACGTTACAGTTGCCGTGGTCACGAGTAGACTGAAGTGTGGGGTGTCAAGTCTGCCTAGCAGCACGAGTTCTACGAACTACCCGCACTTGATCACTAATAGTACCGGCACTCGTATCACGAACTACCCGCACTTGGTCACTTTATTAGTCACCCTATCACACCGACACACAACACTAACAACGTCCGATCGTCCCTCCGAACATTCATCCCGACGCCGACACTTATTAATAACAGGATTCCACGAAGATGAAAGTTTATACCCATCGTCCCGGTTGAAATTCTTATGCTTTTTTATTTCAACCGCTTCACGTACCATTCTTGAGTAAAAATGACGTTCCGTGGACAGAATTTTGGGATTGTGAAGCTCAAACCAGTGGTTTGGCCCTGACTCCAACAAATGCTCGGCTATGGCTGACTTGTTTACCTGGCGATTTTCAACAGCTGCAATGTGTTCCTTGACCCTCTCAGCTATTGTTCTTTTCGTCTGTCCGATATAGGAACTACCACAACTACAATCAACCCTATAAACACCCGGTGTTTGGAAGGGAACGACATCCTTGGAAATAGCGTGATAAGTCCCGTTATGGTATTTTGACTATGAGTGAGAATCACGAAAGTTTGAAACGTTAGCTTACATATTGTTATAATTGCGTGTGAAATAAGTATACTTACTGTTCTCAGTGTGCCAATCCGACTCGCACTTGGCCAAATTTTAATAACTAGTGTCAGAATTCACAGCGATATTATAGTTTTATGACTTTATTGAGCTACTCAAGAGCAAGGCTACATATGTTTTCGATATCACTCCAACGCTTCACATCTGGCGCCCGAAGTGTCCAAATCATAGGTCGAAATATATGACTGACAAGTGAATCAAAAAGTTCCTGGTTATCATAATTGTAGCAGGGAGCATTAATTACAGCAGTCGCCTTTAGATCCTTGAACTACATTAGTACTCGTACATATTACAATGGTTTATAAAATTAATCCGGTTTACGATGTCAATAGGGATGCGCATGGAACACAAATCTTAAGTAGTAAAGATACTCGTATATTTGACCTTGCTTGTCTATCAGGGAGGAACCCTTAAGAATCTTCTTCTTCTTCTCTTTTAAAATATGGCTTTTCTGTCCTAATTAATAGGACAATTTCGCCAATGTCAAAATATACTCTCTTTGAGAGGGACGTTGTACGGTGGTTGTAGTTTTTGCAACTTGATAGTAAAATTCCAGAAACCACGTGGACACAACTTGCGCATTATAAAATGTCAGACACGAGAGCAATATAGAATTTTGTGATTACTGTTCACTGTTAAGGTAAATCGCCGCATAAAACACTATCAAAATTATACTTCAACTAGCCAAAGAAACAGAAATAGCAAAATTAGATATTGTCTACATCCGCCATGTTCGAATGCTACAAATCGAATCTCCCCTTTAAGAATCAATTTCACCATGATATCCTTGACGCAAGTATGGAATGTCAACATGACAGTACTGGCACAAAGGTTCCACCCCGGTACATGATTCGGTTTGTGCGACTGTTACATAAAATTGGGGTACCGTTGGAACCTTTCCACAAACTGAGTCATTTGCTATGTGTTAATGATACTTTCGTTTTCCGCGGTAGACTCATCTCACCTACATTCAGAATTGCGCGCCATTCTGCGTAATGAAACTAATGAACCCTGCGCAGCCGCCGCGTTACGTCATGTGTCAAATTTTTAGGGTAAATCATCATTTTGCTAATGAGCGGCAGTTTGCGCTGACGCAAGATCGTAGGGAAATGTTTGAAGGAAACTATATATTAGGATAGTTGACATAAAACAATAAATCAAAGATTCAGGAATCAGAATTTTAAATGAACAACAAAATCAAGTTCCTCGTATTGTTAACAATTCAGTGAAAACATAATTTATTTATTTACTAGGGAACTATTAATACATTATACCTTACAAGTCAAATTTCAAGTCAAATTAAATTTTTAGATGCTTTCAAACAAATAAAAAATCGATTGAGTTAGTAAATAAGCATGACTTAATGAAATCAAGTACAAATATATGCAGAAATTTAGTTTTGACAACTCATAAAATGTAACAAAACAAGACTCTCCCATTCGTTTTGTATGGGAGCTTGGTATCACGTCACTTACCTTAGGAATTCAATAGATTAGCTATTTATTTGTATCAAAGAGACTAGAAATTTAATTTTGCAATTAATCTGGTTTACATGGCTAAAATAAAGTACTTATTAAATTAATTCGCATCTTAGATTATGGTATTTGATACAGATATATGATATGTACTCGTCTATGGAACGGTATGTTATGGGTAAATAGATTTTTAATACTTGACATCACGCAGTAAAAAGTAAAATCGATCAATTGATTAATAGGTGATGTCAAAAAGCCTAGTGTATATCTCCTGACCAACGCGTTCGTGCAGTTTGTCAGGGAACAGTGCGCGCGGTCTGCTCCCGTTATAAGTGCTTTAAGCTTAAAATTCGTTACTAGCAACACTTCCCGGTCACAAAAAAGTGTTGAACATTAACATTAGGTATGTTAAGGACATGTCACTCGAGAAGAAGTTGTGACGTCAGTGTGGGAAACAAAGTGCAATGACTCAGTCAACCCCATGTGTTTAAGTATTTATCGGGTAACATGTGTGGATAGTTAAATTAAAATAGACATTTTGGAGATACATGACAGATTTTTTTTTAATATGGGAAGCTACTTTAAACTTCGGTTAAGTACTATTAAGAATAATTCATTGACAGCTCTGACAAGAGAGCTTTTATTTGTAATTTATGTCGTAACTAACTTTAATTAAATTGAGTGCTATATTTTTTTTTTTAATTTGATTAAATCTAACGACATTTATTTAAATACAGTTCGCTACCGATTTACCGATAAACTTTGTACTAAATTCTTTTCATTAAACCCGGAAAACAAAACTACATTCTTGGTAAAATACCTTTGAAATTAACAATAAATATTAAAAACCATATCGAGGATTTTTTTTTCGAAAACGAAAAAGATTAAAAACAAAGTTCAATTCTAATTTCAAATTTGTACCTACACACTTGACTGTTTTTGAAATAAAAGACATACTCGTTCTGTTTCGTTCGGAGCGAAGCAAACGTAGCTCCAGGGCCTATAATACGAAGTGCAAAATTCGAACTTCGTATTCCGCCGTCCCGCTGACGCTTACATTATTAAATGCGAGAGTGAGAAGGACCGTACGATACGAACTTCGATTTTCGAATTTCGTTGTAGCCCCCAGGCAGCTAGTTAGTCTGCCTCGTCGGTATCTAAGCAAACATTATTTATGGCATTATAGCATTACTTTCCACTTCGTGCTGGCCGGGGGCTACGAGCGACTTCCAGATCGATGTGGCCCGTTCGAGTCGAGTTACTGGTTGTTTAGTTACCAATCTGGTGGGAAACGCACTTTATTAAAACCAGGTAATTTACTTGCAGATATTCTACCTTCTATCTTTGTGGGCATATAAAAATAATCCCTATTACCCTTGGGTACACCATACTTGAGAACTTTACCGTTTTTATCCATCTTTTTAAAGGTTCTTACTGAAAAAATATTATGCGTACGAAAAATTTATTGTAATAATAACGCTTATGTACAAGTACCTGTAATTTCTCAAGTAAGTGAATTGTAAAATTCTTTTGAGAATAAATTATTTTTATAAACCTAAAAATTAAGAAAGTTGCGGAGAAAATTTAAGAAAACTTAAACGTCTGTACTGTGTATACTGAGCGGTCAAAATCTGGCCCGGAAATGTATGCAGTAATAGGTCATTTTGTACCTATGTATTCAGAGCTGGCCAAATTGTGAGCCTCTGAGAATATTTTTTAATGTAACCTTAAAACTAGAATTAGAGACATGACATTTGGCGCGGGTTTATTTACGAAAAGTGAATGTAATTTACGATGTAAGTATTTAATAGAAACCCCACGAGAATTTTCGCGTGATCCAGGAACCTTAATTCAAATGTTAAGAATAATTAGTTTACGCGTGCGTTTTGCAGGTAGAGGTTAGAAGGTAATATTCAAGATAAACCTTCCCGAGCTTTCTACGAAAAACCCAAATAAAATAACCGTTAAATATTATTTTAAATTTGAAGGAGAAAAGGCGCAGTAGTTTCACAGATAAAGAGAGGGTGAATTTTCATTTGTTTCTATTCGGACGAAGTCGTGGACAAAAGCTAAATATTCGATAAAACATCGTCTTTATAACTATTCGTATTCGTAGTTTAGCATTATATTAGTTCCGCGATACTTCTAGCAGTATTAGAATACGTTTAGCCGAATAAAGTAATGTATGAGGATGGAATGACGTCTAGTATTACTAAAAAGGAGCTGGTCATGTTATGAAATGACTGAGCTATGTCACATGGCTACGTCGAGAAAACTTGTGTACGAGTAGGTACTATGTATTTAGCTTAGTTCAGAAAAACTGCTTTATTGCTCAAGTAACTTTAACTGATGCATCTAAAAGAAGAATTTATTGCAAAAGGAGCCAATAAGATCACTGTGAATTGAATTATGTATGAAGTTAAAATTGAGAATAATGTATTTCATCAAAGATCACCATCTATTAGTAATGGTGATGAATTAGTTAGAAAAGATTGACAAATAATGAACCCAAACGCGGCTATTTTTGATTTTGATATGTCATATCTAGATCTAGAACTAATATTTATAGTATAAGCTCACCTGCAGGGCATTCACACTCGTATCTCAGCTGGTCCAGCGGCGTGCATCTTCCATCATGAAGACACGGCGAGGGTTCGCAAGGGACGTACTCGGCATCACAATCCCTCCCCGTATACCCTGGCTCACAGACGCAGGTATACGACCCGTGGGTGTTGAAGCATCTTCCGTGATGGCAGGGGCCTGAACCGCTGATGCATTCGATGACGTCATCGGTACACCGAGGGCCGGTGAAGCCGGGAGGACATGCGCAGGAGTAGCCAGCTGTTGTTGTGTTGTCGGCTACGCAGCGGCCTCCATTGCGGCACGGTTGGGAAGCGCAATGGTCTTCGTGGGAACATTCGGCACCTGCGGATTATAATGGATCAGTCTCTGGTTGTCTTTGGACAAGATGGAAAACGAAAAGGCAAGCTGCGTCCCTTTCTTATAAGCTACACGATAGAGTTGGCTTTTATTCATTTAGTCTACGGGCAGACGGTGTTCATCGTCGTTCATCTCGTTCTCAATAATGAGTTAGACAGGGACGCCCGTCATTATATCTGGGATAACACCTTTGAGTTGGTTTTTCAGGACGTATAGACATTTAGCTTTGTTCCGCGACTAAGCACTTGTAAAAAAAATACCAGCTTTCTATTTATCCTGCGTTAATTTCGTATGTCAATCTGTCACATAACTCTTTTACAGATATAGATACGTAACAACAAGCTTATTATAGGTCGCTAACGCTATCTCTAGTTTAGAAGCATGACTTACACGATTTAGCAAACTTTACGAAAACGTTTAGTTACAATACTAAGCCGACATTATCCAAGATATATAGGGTCAATAAAATTATATCCCTAATATAGATAACAATTGTGCAACCATTACCAACGACAGCGCATGGTCACCGGCTTAGAACGGCGTACATTTGTAATTTTGTTACGTCCAAAGGCACCTTATTTAGGCGGGCTCTTGGAAGCATTTGTAAAAACTAGAAGAAGGATATTGCAGTGTCAGTGTGTAATGGAGGAGGATATAATGTATATTAACCCCCTGTTTCAACATCCATTGATTAAATATATATCTCACGGATAAATGTGATTCCGTCTCTGTTTGTTTTATTCGAATTGACGGAGAATGCATCACATTTATCCGTCAAATAAAATTAATCGACGGGTGGTGGAACAGCCCCTAAGTGTATTAGTTTTACAAATTAGACACTGTGTGGGTAAAAAACTTTGGAAAAGCTTTTAAATGTAGAAATGTCCGTTAAGAAAAGTTGACGTTCCAAATTAGAGAAATTATTTATGTTTCTTGTCAGTTCTAAACACTATTACTCACAAAAAGGAACTTTCTTGTGTATTAAACCTACAAAGTAATATTAAAACATAGAAGGATTGATTTAACCTGTGAAAAGTTCAAGATTAATGTTTGATTTGTGAGTATTTATAGTATTCCAGGCTATAAATAATATCCTCCAAAGCGTTTGCTTTCAAAACTTTGACCAATGACTTAACTATCTGTCTTTTAATACAAGAAATAACATGTTCTAAGTTATCTTACATTATCCAATAAATTTTACAACCATGTGATATTCTCAGATCCGTTGAACGTTATCAGTTTTTAATATGATTTAATATTCAAATTAATATAATATGTCATTAACGTTTTATAGTTGTAGCAGACGAGTTGGACCACAGTTTTTATGTGAAAGCATAAATTTGTCATTTAGATGAAACTGTAGTTAAAAAAAATATTAAATTAAGCTCTACTTGGGAACTAGGCGATGTAAAAATCCCTTTCGAAACTTTTAAATCTATTACAGAATCACGATACCTTTTTGGATTTTCGTGTACTGAATATCCTTTCGGTAGTGTTTTATACACTATGACCACGTGACAGACAAAATCGCGGCTGCTTATTAGAAAAAGATTTAATTCATCAAACTATATCTTACCGACATTATAAATACTTCACCAACTCCGTCTGTCTGTTACCTCTTCACGTTTGAACCGCAGAACCGATTTAGATAAAACTTGATTATGGAGTTAGTTAGAATCATGTAGGTATAGGATAGTTTTTATCCCGGAAAAAAAATTACCTAGTTCCCACGAGATAGCGATAAACGAAGTTTTATAGCGGGCAAACAACAAGTACTACACATGTGACAGTGTGTGTGTACAAACTTTAGTGTACGCTAAAATGATTGATAGAATTTGGATAAAATGCGGTATACATCAGCTGGACCTCAAAAACAAAGATACCAAGCTATGCATAATCTACTTCTTATTCCGATATTCTTACAGGATCCGGATGTACGCTAAAATCTACATTGTTCTTACAGCGTAAGTGTGATTTTGTGACATGGATCTTGAGTCGAAATATCGCTAGATGGCGTTAGTCTCGAGAGGTCTGTTTAACGTTCGAGTCTTAACATGGTTGTCAATACGATACTAGCGCCATCTAGCCTCATTCCGGAATTTTAATTATCTGTCAAACCATTGGTTCACATTCACACCAAGCAACGCTATAAAAAATATACAAATGCGTAGGTTTAACTTGCATATTTCCGTACCGATTTCTCTGGTTCTCTCAAATCCGGAGTCACAGAAAGACTAATCAAAGACAAATTGATTGAGTGAATTTGACAATAAAATGTGTTTTTAACAGTAAGAGGTGAGTGCACGGTCGAACCTCAAACCAGTTTAAACTGGAGCGCGGTTTCCGAGCGCCGGCGTTCACTCGTTTTAAATTGTATGAGTACTCTATTATAATAAGGGCATGTGGCAAGTCGCTGATAAGCTCCTGATATTTTATCTGACAGGTATCTGCGATGCCTCTGTTTAATCGAACAAAATATGCAAAAACTGCATCGCAATTCATTGATTTCTGCGAAATAAAATATGTTAGGTATTACCGATTTTACAACGATTGGTGAAAAATGCCCTAAGTATTTACTTTATGACATTTAGGGGCTGTTTCACTACCCATTGATTAATTTTATTTGACGGATAAATGTGATGCCGTCTCCGTCTATTCGAACAAAACAAACAGAGACGGCATCAATTTTATCCGTCAAATAAATTTAATCAATGGATGATAAAACAGGGGGTTAGTAAGACATTTCAAAGCTAGTTTCAGCTCTGTGTGTTAAGTTCCTATTATTTTTATGCTTTATCGGTTATGCTGGCTCTATTTAATTAAAATAAAAAGCAGAGACAGAATTGAGTCAAATTTGAATGCAAGAGTTGACCTAAAATAGAGTGACACAAAAGACACAGACACGTATAAAGAGCAAACTTAAATAAGCAACGCGAATAAGAGATGCAAAGGAAACAAAAATATAAAACCGTTGTGAAGTTAACCGATTCAAAACTAAACAAGATTATCAGTCAAAAAGATCTTACTTCCAATCTAATAAACAATAAAGATATTTCCAAAGATCTAATAAGACATCATTAGATTTTTAGACAGTCAGTTACGTCGTTTTGAATCGGTGCCCTTTCCGTTGCTCGGTGCTATATTACGTAGGTATAAAGCTCCATTTAGACCATGCAAGAACTTCGCAGTCTATTGAGGGACAATTAATTCAGTTGATCAAACAAATACCTCAATGTAATGAAACTTGCATGCAAGTTCTCGCATAGTCTTAAATGGGGCTTAAAATTTACAAAGAAATCAGTTCTTAGAAAAGTCAGATGAACGCGAAATTCTCTCTCACTTACTCCTAAAGCTTCTGCGTGAGACAGACACCATTTCACTGGCAATGAAAGCCTTTTCGCCTTGCAAGCGTGTTCTGAGGCCTCAATATTAAAAATAACAAGCAAAGCAAGCATTCGCAGAGTGCAGCAGCTTCAAATGTGTATCGCTTGGCAAGCAGTGTATTACATTCTAAAGATAGTGTAATAAATAGAAGTAGGTACCATCAGCCAAATAAATGGTTTATCAATTTCTAAACAAGTTCCTATCAAATGAATATGTCGCTAAAGTGGAACTTTCAAGTTGACAGACACGTCTATTGGCCTTATTGTTTTATGACATGCAAACGATTGTCAACTTTAGGGTGGTAGACCACATATTTGGCTGATGGTACCTGGCCGACCGACTTTGCTCGGGTTAAAACTCGATAATAAGCGTTTTGCCAGAGATAAGACCAAGCTAGATCGATTTGTTTCGTTGGGACGACACGCTCGATTTTAATAAATTGAATATTTTGCAAACAAATCACTGAATCGAAAAATAAAGTCGAAGAATAAAAGACCTATCCAACGATACCCCACACTACACGGTTGGATGAGAAAAAAAACACCCCCATTTTACATCTATGGGAGGTACTAAATAATTTTTTTTTTAATTTTTTAATATACCATTTTGTCGGCATAGTTTACGTATATATTCGTGCAAAATTACAGCTTTCTAGCATTGATAGTCCTTGAGCAAAGCCGCGGACGCACAGACAGGCAGACATGGCGAAACTATAAGGGTTCCATATCGAAAATACCAACTGAGACATGGATGCACAGAAAAACCAGAAAAAGAGACCAGCACCACTGCTGCAGCACTGCTGGTCTCTTTTTCTGGTTTTTCTGTGCATCCATGTCTCAGTTTGTATTTTCGATATGGTTTCACGGGATACCAGTAAAAGTAACAAATTTGGAGTTGAAATATAAAAAATACAAAAGACTATTATACCATTATAAGGGTTCCGTTTTTGCCATTTTGGCTACGGAACCCTAAAAAGCAGTCCGGTCGCACCTTAATGATGTGAAGTCTGGTATGAGGCTTTGTACATTAGGCCAGAAATACTCCAATCATCACTTTCTATTAATCTTTGTCCAGGGGGTGCAAGATTTAAGCTATCGATAGTTTCATATCCTTACAAAATAGTGATGTGACGCTGATATCGACTACAAGCCAAACCTATCAACAAGCCACTATTATCGGTACTATTGACAGATGGCGTTTAAAAACTTGAACATTTATTATTGGCAGTAAAAAATATACGAAACATTCCATTATGCAACACATAATTAAATAAACAATCGAATGGTTAACCATTTAATGTGATTCAACTTTTTTGAAACTCAATCTTAATGATATAATTATTTTAACGGACTCGATAGTATAGCACTTATAGAAATAGCGGAAAATTGGTGCTATACTTCGTTTTTTTAGCATTAGAAAGAAGGTAAGCGATCTTAACGTGTCTTTTTATTGAAAAACACTTTTGAAAAATAAGTCACAGCAAATATGTAACATTTAGCAAGGACGTGATCATTTACATGCTTTTGGTATCATAAATAACAGTGTGTTTTTAAACGTTTTTATAAAAAGATTCGTCAAGATTGTTTACCCTTTTTCTAATGCTAAATAAAACGAATTATAGTGATAGTATGGTATAATCGACAAAATAAATAATGTTTTAACTCCTCGTAGGTCTTGACACAGATACGTGCCAAATTTAAGGCTATATCTTTTTGTATATTTTTAATCAGCAGAATTTGTGCTTATTAAAACAAATGAGACCAGATTTCAGTACTTCTTTTAGTTCCAACATAAGAAGGGTTAATCTATTCAATTTACAAATTTTCTAGCATATAATTTGAAAAAGAAAAAAATTCTCGACGCCGAGTATTCGAACACGCAACTTTTCAAAAATATCTATGTCGCATTTAACTAATTGTGACACAATAACATACCAATTTGTTTGATTACACACACTAAAGTCTCTCGGCAGTAATTGACCACTTTCCGTCGGCTTTCACTTAGTTGTTGTGTGAGATAAAAGTTATATTTATATTACGACTATTTACGACCTAGCATCTAGCTAGAAATATCTAATTGCTAAATGACTACGAGTAGGTACATCGGCTATAAGTAAGTAGGTCTAGGTAGGTACTCGTATTTGACTATTTTTTAAACGTTTTATAAATTAAAACTTCACATCTGTTATCGAATAGAGAAACAATTTTTAAGCTACCTTTACAAATAACAAAGTTATAAAGGTTTGAAATTCAAGATCAGACAGAGAGACATACTTGCATGTGACGTCATACGCAAGTAGCGCTATACTTGCTCCATAGAGAAAAGCGTTTGAGAAAGTGACAGGTATATTCAAAAAATCATTATAAATCAAATTTTCAACCGATTTAAGTTTTCTATGCGCTAAACACTGTCTGTATAAGTGTATATAGATCTATATTTTCATAATTATACAGACTTATTAACATAAACTTTGCAAGCATTAATATAGTGGATAGTTTGTAGAATTCTCTATTCCCCGCCGCTCTGGCGCTGTTAGCCAAAAGGGAATGTATAGTAAAAACTAAAAAGCCAGTCGCTTGCCGCCATCTCTATATGGTCATTCCAATTATGGTTTTTCAAGGTTCACAGAATCGTTGTGAAGTCAAATATTTGAACTGAACCTTTGGCTCGTTTACTCGGAACTTCTTTGGGTAAAATGCGAGATTTTAACGTTTCGTCAGTGCTAAACGAACAGACTGTATTTTTATACATACTTTAGGGCAGTTTCTCCACCGTGTAATACTGGCTTACACTATACACGGTGACTACCTTGCTACACCTGCTTGCTAGACAAAAATAAACAGTGAAGTAAATGTAAACTAGCCATTACCAGTGGCTTCGCACGCGTTAATCATTCATTAAATTGAGCAGTTGTATTTCAACTCGCGAGATTTCAAAAAAAATCTACTAGAAATTTCCAAGAAAATACCATTTCTATAATCCTAGCGATTGAATTATTGGCATTTATTCCGATCCTGTAGATTATTCTGTGGATTGAACTAGCACTAACGCGTACCATCGTCTAAGATGGCGTGGCGAAACTTGATTCTCTTCTCAAGTTGCCTGCAATTATCAGTGTCGAACAACGAAAGCGGTTCTTTAATTGCACTAAACCTGTCGCGGCTGTGTCATTCGCTCGTGGTTTTAGTGTTCTGAATGTATCTTCTCTACTAAAATATCCGGGAGACGATGAAGAACCAACCTTTAAACTGATAGATTTTTTGCATGCAAAACTAGTTCGTTTAGGACAAGACTTTGGCGGCGTGCCTGGTTGTTTGACGTTGTTCAAAGTCAAAACAAAGAGAAGGTCCATTCATATCTTAAATTCTAAAATTCAAGTATTGTAAAAGCTGTAGTTATAGTGGTTTGAAAGACGGTCTCTCTGGCGGAGGATCGTGGGTTGGAACTTCAGCTTATGCCTCTAAGATTACGAAATTTTAAATTTCCCGTGAGCTTTTCGGTTAAGGAAAACTACCTGCACACAAACAGGGAGTCAAAGTCAAAGTCAAAAGTCAAAATATCTTTATTCAATTTAGGCTATAACAAGCACTTATGAATGGCAAAAAAAATCTACCACCGGTTCGGAAAAACCTCTGTTGAGAAGAATCCGGCAAGAAACTCAACAAGGTATATTTTTTAAACAGATTTACAATATTATTAAATGATATGTATACATCAGAAGTATTTAACACAACTTTATTTTTAACACAGTAGGTTCGCTATTTATAGTAGTTACGCCTTTGATATTAATGTCTTCTTGACAATAGATCTGAATTTTGTATCCGTTTCATTAATAATATTTTTTGGAATTTTATTATAAAAACGTATGCAACTTCCCAGAAACGACTTTTTGGTTTTAGCCAGTCTGTAAGATGGAACTTTAAGCTTCCCTGTGTTTCTAGTAGCCTTTAGCTTATCGACGTTAGTGGGAAAATCACATATGTTTTTCCTAACATACATGATTATTTCAAGAACATAAAGTAGGAGTAGTTCAATGGTGTGGCAATCTTAGAGTGTGTTAGTTTCATTTTGCACTAGGTCCCAAACTCCCAATGGGAACTACATCTTAGTCCGTTATTATATACAAAATTAAACATGATTTATTTATACACATATTTAAGTGTATTTTAAGTAAATACAGAAGCTTCGTCCAAGTCCGTTTCATCTTTAAAACTCATGAGGAGGTAGTACCATATAATTTATAAACTTCGATTGTAAGTAAAAGAAATCTCCATCAAAAGCTAATTTCACGCCTTTTCTACCTGTTATGTTTTAAATCTCGTTGCCGGCAGATATCAAACAATAACCGTACAAAGTTCCTTGATTGCAAAATTTAATCGTCATTGCGTTTACGACGATCCTTTCATCCAAGAATGCAAGTGAACAATTTCAGTTTATGGTTTGTTTATGGTTATAGTAACAAATTCGCGTGTAATATTTTTTAACAATCATAATTAATACACTACACCGTATTACTCACGTATTAATTAAACATTTAAAATGACAGTTTAAAATCTATCTCAGAATCTTAATCATGGAGTGCATCATGAGGTAATAATGTGGTGTCTTATATTAATCATAACTAATTAGTTTTTATATTTCAAATTAAAAGGTGCTTGTCATGCAATGCAAGGCATGGCGGTTCTCGTTTAGCTCTATGTTAAAAAAAGAGCCCATTACTATCTAGTACCTAAGGAATCAACTGTACTCAGCAGACGTACAGACTACCAAATTGAATCCTGGCTTACCATACAACCTTATCACAGTAAATGTGATATTTGTCTATAAAAATGCTCATCCAATGACGTAAATGTAACGCTGACATGGTTTTATGGAGGCTTAGGAACCAGATTAGTAGATTTCTTTGAAATAAATTGTGTAAATATAAATCGAAAGCTACGTCTACTGACTTGTCAAGCGAGAACCGTCATTTTAGCTCCGGGCACTTCAGTACAATTTCCCTTCTAAGTGTTCAGAATCGTCACAATTGTCTTAACAGTTTTACGCACTCGTTCCCTCATTCCATTAAAATGTGGGCATTCATCCGCTAAGGAAAAGACCTAGAAGCCCCGCCATGAGGAATTCCATCGACGTGGTGGACGATGAAGGATCACACGAGTAGCAACAGTGTGTAAGACAATTTAAACGAATGTGTAATCGTGGAAATTGAACGGAAGTGTACATAGCTTTTTATAAAACTTCATTAATATTTGAGGGTATTTACCAGTATAACCAGGTGGGCAGTCACACTCGTACGAATGCAGCGAGGTCAGCCTGCAGGTGGCCCCGTTGAGGCAAGGAGCAGAATCACACGCAGCCGGCACCCTGATCTCGCAGAGGGAAGCGCTGAAGCCCAAAGGGCAGTCGCAGGCGAATGAAGGAGGGCCCCCGCTCACGCCAGGTCGGACCCTACAGGTGCCCCCGTTCTGGCACCGAGGGCTTGACTCGCTGTGGCAGGGGTTGAGGTGCTGGCAGAACTCTCCGGCGTAGCGGGATGTGCAGCTGGAAAAGAGAGCAAAGTTATAGCGCATGGTTTTTGAAGCTGGAAATATATTCAACAAAAAAGTGGTGATCAAAAGTGGAGCACACGCTTCCATCTCTTTCTGATAAGCATCTGATATTTTGACAACTTCTTTATATAATTACACTATCACTGTTACCAGTTGTTTGTGTTTTAGATATAATCTACAGGTTGTTTTTTGTTCCAACAATAAAAAGCTGAAGATTATGGGTTTCTGTGACAGTTAAATTGGCGCTAGTATCGCAAGGTTCATTTGAAAACTAAATGAGCCAATCACGAGCAAGACAGATACTGTACCGACTTTCTTTTAAGTTCTAATTACGAAAACATTCTTTGCCACGCAGTATCGGGTACAACAGCGGCGATGTCCAAGTATTCAGACAACGCTTCTTAATTGAGATAGTGTTTTGTTAGGGGTGTTGTTTTGTTTCCTGACGTCCATAAAGGTTTGAAGAATATGTTAATTATTATATGCCTTTCCGCACAGTATTTCAGTCCAAGCGTGTTATTTCAGGGGATTATTTATTTCCAACTTACAGAATCTATTGGTAAAATCTCCTTTAAAAATTGATAAAGTGTCTCTACAAAAACTGTCAATTAGTTAGCGCGGCGCGGTCATATTTCAATATACAACAGCGTTTGCACCGCGAGCGGTACTCCAATCTACCTTCGCAAAAAGCGAGCCTATCCTCTGATTCCCTATCCATTGCCTAGTCGATACGTTCTCCGTGCACTAGTTAATTGGAAAATCGCGCAATGTAGACGGAACCTTTAGTGGGGTCGGTTTTCGAGCATGGTCGTGGTCGGTACTATCTGCTTTATTTATTGGCCACATCCGCTGTGAGCGCTCGCCACCGTTCGATATACATTGTACAATATTCTCCGGGATTCTTGGACTGACCTTGGATGGACCCTAAGGTGGGAGCGACAAATATTTCTGAATTTTAGCTTACCTAAGAAAAATGGTGACTATAAATTACGATCTATGTACGGAATATTTTTAATTCGGTAATGTGCTTACTATTTCTGGTGTACAATAAAGAGTAATTGTATTGTATTGTGCAAACATTCTCGTGACTAAGGGCATCTATGTAGATTCTAAAATAGTCAACAGCGACATGTAAATTTACTTAAGGAAGCGGTGGTAGAAATTTCATGCTTAGAAAATTTCGCTTTTCACCTTTCTACTATAATCCATACATACTATTGTTTTTTATTTATTTATCTCGTCTAAACCCATAAAGAAGTTTATAATTGAAAAACAAATACGCACATCTTCATCATATTTTCATCACTTAAGCTCTGAAAGTAGTTTGCATTTAACTTGAAATGTTTAGGGATGTAAGTAAATTTAAAAATCGAATTAAAAAATTGAAGGCCATTAAAAAAAAGACGGTTTGGCGCGATATTTTTTTTCCGCTCAGTTACAAAGTGCGTATAAATTTATAACGGTTTTTCTTTATTTCCTCGCATTTTTGATGAAAAGTAGAGTTCAACTCGAGTGTAAACGATCAATTACAACCCTTGTTTATTAATCTACTATTCCACGTTTATGATATTTACTAGTGAGCTAGTGGGATTTCGTGTGATATGATTGTGGGAATTTTTAAATGGAAGGGGCAACCTATATCAACAGCGTAGGCCGCTAACCAAAGTGTAATAAGTCATAATAAGTAATAATCACGCCTTCGCTCCCTTAATGAAACCACCAACCCACGTTTATGTAAATTCTGACGTGAATTAAACCAATACGATTAGTAATGGCGAGATATCAGTTATAGTCAAATTTGTGGCTATTAAGTACTAAACTAAGGTTTGCGACAAAACTATAATTATTTGTGGAAATTGATTTATTTCTCTATTTGTTTTAAAATTTGCGAGCACATTTTGCCTATTTCATGAGTAGGATTGACTACAAAGATGTAGTTTTAAATAACTTGTATGTGTATATTTCAGGCGACGTTTTGATGTCTAATAACAATAGTCAAAATATTTGCATACAACATTTTTTTTGCAACAACTACGAGTACTTATAAAATATTTATCGTCCAAAACTGTTCCACTTTTGATTTTCAGTCATGACTAGCAATAAATTTGTAAGAAGCAGACATTGCTTCTATTTTTTTTCTCATTGTTTTCGCTATCTTCGTCCTTCAGCCGTTTGTAATTTAGTCCGTGTCTTATCATTATTTGACGGCCCAGGTGAACGTTGTCCGGGGAGTGTTGAACCCTGCTATTTACCCGACCGGTCGGCGTGGGCGCACCCACGCCGAGCTCAGGGTGCTTGTACGCAAATATCAAGGGACCCAGGACTTCGAAACTACAGTAATGTTTGCCGGGTTGTCGTGATACGAGTCAAATAATCCGAGTAGCTTGCGGGGCTACCGAACTTCTTAAAATGTAATGGATTATTCAAAACTCGCAATGGTACTTGCATGATTCTGCTTGTAGCGTGTGAACCCGCTTTAGAAAAAAATGACAAAACTGAGGTAGAAAACTTAAACAGTCTTCCAGCATGTAGCAGATAGGGTTAAGCTAAAATCAAATTAACGTCCCATATTTAAAAAGACTAGTTCCCAGTTATGGTCAGTAATATCTACCTTACAGAACTTTCTTGTTTTTATACCCATATATTCGTACCTACATTTTGTTTTTATTATAAATCAAAAGCCATGTACACGTGGGTTATTGTAGTATTACTCAAAGAAAATAATATGATATTTTGACTACCAATTTTTTAGCGAATAAATCTATACTTAATAAAAAAATAGGTATGTTATGCCCATGCAGCTCATATCATTAACATTTCGGTCGTAATAAATATAGAGTAATCCGAAGTAGACTACGCCGCGCGTTTTTCGCTTTGATTCGTCTTTCAGAGATCGTAAAGCAGCTTCGTATTTATTTTGACTGATATGGGTAAAAATACGTAAGTCGCATCTATCTCTCTGTTCTTACCAGCTAACCGCCACAACTTTTCACCTCAGCCTATAATGCTATTCTAATTCGCACCCTTAAATCCAAAAGCGTACCACAGATACAAAACGCTGATACGTGCCTCTCGGAGTCGCACGCACGCTGTCACCGGCATCAGATATAAAACCAACCAACCAAAGACAAACCATAGTCTTAAACTTTAGAGCTCACTTTGAATGGAAGTGCGTATTGTTCCGAGCTGCTTTTTTGCCAGTTGAACAATTGCGCAAAGGGTATATTAGGACTAAGGCTTGGGATCGTGACGTTTAGGTGTTAAGGAATGGGAGCCTATGTGTGCCAGTATTATGTGTTTAGTTGGAGAACTATACAAGGCCTTAAAATTAATACAGAACCATTAATACAGCCAGTGTTTAGGTAATTTCAATTGACAAAGTTTGTAAAAGCCATTCAAGAATATTTGTTGATTGGCGTTTACGTAGGTTAAAATGAAAAAATTAAGGTTAAAATTTAATTCTCTCGGAATTTTTCTTGACTATGCGAGCCAACGCATAACTGGCGTCAATCATAAAAGTCTGGTACGTGTAGTAAGAACACGAGTGGAGAACTCCTGTTCTAGAAGTCCTAGTCACGGGTTGGGTTAGGTTAGCTTAGCACGAATTATAAACAAAATTGGCATAAAACTGACGCGTCTTTTGCAGTTTATTTTTAAATTCCAAAAACAAAAACTTTTTATTAGGGTAAGGTTGGCATATTTGCACCTTATTCCGCAAAATATAAGGTTAAAAACTGCTTATATATTGGAAAGGGACTCTTTTTCAAAAGGGCGGTTTCGCAATTTATAATATCGAAGCGCGCGCAGGTAGCCGGTTTAGATTACTTTTTATAGCAATTAGTTAAGATTTCGGTCCTGTTATGTTTATTTTTGGGGTGATTCGAATCAGGTTATTTTAAGACGATATCAGTTGGATAGTGAAAGGATTTGGCGGGTGCTCCGAAAAATGGGTTCAGGTTCGTAACTTAATTTTAAGCAATTAAGCATTTATATAGCATATATTTTTTGTCACTTTTGTGTTTCCTTCAGATATACATGTACCGAAAAATTATGTGGAATAAAGTCAGTCTAATCCGAATAAATGTAATCAATTGCAATCAATTAGTTTTATACTTTCATTTTGTGAAGTTTCACAGACTTTGTACTGACTTTAATATTCTTGCGCTAATAAAAAGCTATACACTTTTTCTGAATAATGTAAGCTAATTTTTATCACTGAAAAAAAAACTTGACGTTTAGCCAAAATTTACTAATTATGAACCAAACTAATGTTAATATTGCAAAACTAATTTTGTAAGACATCACCTAACTTTTTGCTACTAGTAGGCCTTAGTTTTGTAGTCATTCAAGTTATCTTTCAAGCAACAATTTTTTTGTTACTGTTAGCAAATCTTCTTTTTTTGTAGTGTATCCCGAAGAAATTGCTAAGCACTTTTCTGCGCAAATATTTTTGCCATTATTTTAAGAAACAAACACAATTATCGATATCCTTATGAGTACTCTGATTGCCTTTAAAATAACATTTCTAATTTTAAGGCAACTGAACAGGCAATTTATAACCTCGACAGCTTGCCGTTGTCGCGGGCAACTATTTTTCCGAGTCTCATAATGAGATCAGATAGTAGCAATTTATTGGTGGAGCCATAATGAAGATTTACCTTCAAACTGGCATCTTTTTCATAATTAGACAGGGTAAAAACTGGACAAATGGAACGCAAAAATTAAAATTGTATTCCACAGTATTTCAAAGACAATAAATAAATAAATATCATGGGACACTTGACACCAATTGGCCTAGTCCCAAACTAAGCATAGCTTAAACTATGGATACTAAGGCAACGGATAAACATACTTATATAGATAAATACATATTAAACATCCAAGACCCGAGAACAAACATTCCTATTATTCATACAAATATCTGCCCCGGCCGCGAATTGAACCCGGGTGAGGCTTCGTAGTCAGGTTCTCTAACCACTTGGCCATCTGGTCGTCTATTAAAATTAAATTGCAGTTCAGTCAGTTCAGTCAGTCAGTTCAGTGATGTTGTGATTCCTATGACTTATGTATAAAAATACAATTCTTCAAAAGGTTCTTTTAATCGCTTAAACTTGATTTTTTTGCGGCGAAAGAAAAGAAACGTCTTTCATATTAATTTCTACTTGATATTTCCATGCACCCCTGAGCAAAAGGATTAATTGAATGCGACCTGACAGACGAACAAAATGGTCCTATTAAGCTTTTTTCTTTTGAGATACAGAACCTAAAAGGCAGTCATCAAGTCAAAGATATTTTTTTTGTTCCAACCAACGTCACAATCACAATACAAACGGGTTTACGCTCAAGAGGCAAATACTGTTGTTGTTACCGATGTCAAAGATCTCATAGTTACTAATTATCGGAGTGGACACTCACGTTTGACAGCTCTATTTATCTTAATGAACGTGGGTGACGTTTGCGCGAAGTTTCCTTACTTTATGTTATAAACAGAACTCGGAAAAGGCGAATTGTTTTTGAGGTTTTACATAACATGGACCTAACCTGACTAATTTATTAATACTGCTTTTACAAAAAGTTATACCTAAAGCATTAGCGAGCCACTTTCTTCGACGACTGCACCGCAACAGGAAGAGAACCGATAATGCGGGCCGCGGATATCTCAAACCAGCTCTCTAGTTTTTCCGATCCTGGTCTGGCCATAGTTAACTGGTCTTAGCCACGCAGCACTAGCGATAGGAGGGGGCCAGGCATTTCTCTCGGTGAATCTCCGATTTGCACTTGGCCGTTTTTTTAAATAGCACAATGTAGGATACAGAGGTGCTACTACGAAACACGCAAATCGAAGTCCGCGTCCCTTTCACTCGCGTATTAAATGACATAAGCGTCAGCGGGACGGCAACATACGAAGTTCGAGTTTTGCACTTCGTGGTATAGGGCCTGGTCCTTTTAGACTTCCACTATTTTCCTTTGCATGTTTGACGACTTGAAAGTGGGAAATTTACAGATACCACGAAACATTCACTTATTTACTCATATTTTATCTGGGCCTCCAAGACATTTCTGATGCAAAGCTGTGTAACATAGCTATTTAACGTGCTAATCATGAGCGTTTTAGGCACTTTTGCGCGGAAATAGTGAGGTGCGCAGTATTTGAGTTACTGTTATTTTTTAAATAATTGATTTATTTATTTTTAAATTCTGACGTTATCCCTGTGTTTTCATGTGGAAGTCCGTACAATAGCCTAGGCTAGCAACGTCAAATGCTGAAATTATTTGATTTAGGTTGTAAGTAATTTGTAAGATTGTAAAAGTTAAAATAAATATTTATAATCCTTAAACAGGCAGCTAACCTACTAAAGTTAAACATACTCGTAAACAGACATATTTTCAGAAAATTTAATGTTATATTAGCATGAAGTTATTACAGCTATAATTAGCCGCTCACCACAGACAAGAAATAAAAGAGTAACGGCCATAGAGACCGGTAGCGCAAGCGCAGCTTTACCTCATCTCGGCACGTTACGTTGCAGATACGGCGTAAGCGACACGAAAAAGATCATATTGAATTGGTAATTTAAAATGTATGTAATATTGTGAAAAAACTGAAGCTCGGCTGACGAAATTTTTGTACATTTTTCATTTTTTGGTTAGTATTTTTAAATTAACTTAGTTTTGTACAAATCAAATGATCGGAATCGCCTAATTTCAAAGCTTTCTTATTTTAAATCAAGAGGTAGTTTTTTGCCAATTCTAAAAAGATATGCCTTCGGAAAATTTACTATCCTGTGGGGTAATAAATGTACCCAACAAAATCTGTAGCCTTTTTAACTCTTGATTTAACAAAAGCTTGATAAAAAGCGATGTCGCTTACGACATTCCGGCTCGATAAGCCTGCGCGTCGCTTGTTCAATAAATTTCACCTTTACACAGGCTCCATTTTAGCTTCTAGGCTTTGTATGTAAATTTATAGTTGATTTATTACATACAGCCTGGTGCATTCTACATTTTATTTTTATTTTGAAATACCTTTTATTATGTTTGAAAGATGTCTTATTTTGTTCAGGAATCCCCGCACAGTTTAGTTTTAAAGGGTAATTTACTAATTTCTAATTCCTGGCAGAATCATAAATTAAAACGAGTTAATAATTACTCTTCTTAAAGTCCACACCATCATTAAGCATTATTGAGTAAAACAGTTTTATTAATTTACTTTCCTCATTATACCAAAAACAAAAAACAAAACCCAACTACATTTTTCACCTCTAACAATTAAGCTACTCTTTTGGTCTCGCGAACCCGATAGTCCTTCGAGCCGGATGGTCCTTCGAGCCGGACTCGGGTAAATCTCGCTTTATCCCGACACGGGCCGATAAGAAGTAATTGACAATATAAAAGGTATAAACTTTCACAAGGGTTTACGAGAATATCCTGAGATAAGGACGCGAAATGTCATGGGAATCCATAGGCGATAGTAGAGTTCTAACAGGTACTTTATTCGCAATGATATATTTTATTTCCTTGAGTTTATCTTAAAACTATTAAAACTGAGTGACTATAGGCTGTTTAGAATTTATAGAGTTGCAAAGTTACGCAAATTTGTTACTGACTGGCTGAGTGACTGATTACAATTCTTTTAACTATGAAAACTGGTAAAAAGATACAAAAGGCATAAAAAAAATTAGGGGATGTAAGGGATTCCTTAGTGAAGAACGTAAGTCTAAACATTTTAAAATACAGATGTGATCTTCACTGATCATGATAAAATTTCTCTGCATTAATATCGGCCCTAGAAATAAAGTCGTATCAGATATTTATGCGTGCTTAGTGGTGCTGGTGATTGTACATTCAGTAGAAGTGTACGCATCCTAATCGGTTCCTACTCGTAAATGACGAAATCCTGAGTAAACAAACATAAAGCAATACAGCTAAAATGCCAATCCTCATTTTTGAAGTCGGAATAACCTAGTAAGTTAAGTTATCGCGAAATGAAGCCGAAATCTAGGAAGAGCTTAAAACGTACTCGATGATTCACCGAGTGCAGTCAACAAAAAACAGACATCTAGTTCATAGATCCGGATCTTTGAGGCGATTGGACCGCGGCGCCTGCGCCGGTCGCTGTTTGTGCGGGGCGTGGCCACGGGCGGGGGTAGGGGGAGGGTGAGAAAGAACTTGCATCAGATATTGAACAAGAGTGGTATAAGTGCAGATACTAAGTTTTTATTAAAAATGGACACAAGCTTTTTTAATGCATTTTAAACAATTAAAGGTAAAGAACTTAAGAAGATGTTCTGTTGTATATACGTTACGTATAGCAGTGTGTCCGTATAGATAACATAGTTCCTTTCGAAAAATGACTAAAGTCCCAATATCAATTCAGTGCACTACCGATATCAAAGTCTATGCAGCAAATGCGCTGCATGAGCAGCTTCTCCACCTCAACACTAAGAACAGACAGACGCAAATCACACAAACCTTATTACCACCCAGCACTGACGCGTGTCGAACTGAAGCAGAGTTCATTTTTAGAGCAACACAACCGTTCATCATGCTACCAGACGTTAGACAAACTTTTTTACTGAGTGTACTTGCATTGTCATCTAAGCTGCAGAAGTGTGTGAGATTCACTTCGCCATTTTTTGAAGAACTGTAAATGGTTCAACAGCCGTGATAGCCTAGCCTATAGTAGTCTGCCGTTAAGTCAATCCTGACACGTGTCACTCCCTATAGAATACGTCAACAAACAAAAACATTGACTTATTTAGTAACAGGAGGCCTGGAATAGCATCATATGATGTAACCATCGACATCTATGTACCTTACGGCACTAGACTGGCTGTTTGGAACAAAACGCGCGGCGCATCAATCATCAATATTACTTTGACACAACCCCTGTCACGGACTTCAACAGACTATAGTGAACTGTTCACAAAACCGCGCTGTGAACTGTTTTTGTGCGCCGTTTTGATGTAAGAAACATGCAGTCTAGTACATAGATGTCAATGGATGTAACATATAGGTGTGCTATTATACATTAGCATAATTAATTAAGGCCATAGAAATAAGTTACAACTGAATTAGTTGAAAACAACTAAAGAAAACTGAGTACGTATACTATCCCTAGAGCAAAAGAAAGAAGAGTAGAATAGTTCCAACGGAAGACCAGCGTCGGCCGCATGGTTGACATCTTGCTGAGTTGGACTCATTTCGTGACAAAATTTGTCTTGATTGCCTATGTTTTTCTTTATTTCTTTCAATAGAGAACTAGAAGGTCTAATCCCGATCTTAGAGTGTGAAAAATGAAGGATGCAAGAAAGAATAATATGAGGAATGGAAGTGCGAGAAGCATACATGCGAGAACTGGAATGAAAGTGAAGACAAACCATTGTTACCATAGGCTGCAATAATGTTGGAGGTTTAGGAATTAAAAAAAATAAAAAAAAACAGGAGGCCTGGATGAGGCCAACCGATAGCGTCTTTATCGAAAATACAAACTGAGACATGGATGCACAGAAAAACCAGAAAACGAGACCAGCGCTGGGAATCGAACCCAGGTCCACAGCAATCCGTGCTGCGTGCTATAACCACTACACCACCGCTGGACAGGAGCCTAGACACGAATTTCTCCTATGCACACATACCTCAGGTTGCTTTTTTCCACTACGCTACTTATTTTCGATATCGTTTCACGGGATACCCGTAAAAGTAACGAATTTGGAGTTGAAATAAAAAATACAAAAAGACTCCAAAACAAAAACAATCATAATTAGATAGCCTCTTTTTCAACCTCGACATCGGCGGGGTCATCGATAGTATATTTTTTCCAAAAGTTGAATTAGTACCAGGATGACAGGTGTCAGGATTGACTTCTTAGCGGCGGACTACTACAGTGGTTTGGCCTACGGCATAAGCAGATGACCGTACGTAGGTTCAAATCCGTGCTCATACGTGCCTAAGATACAGGCTTCTTCAGTATCCTAGTTTAGGCATTTAAGTTATTTATGAATTAGCATAATATTGTATTATGTTTAGGTACTCAGTGTTCTAGTTAGATGTACACATTTGTATTATATTGAGTCAAAAGTGTACCTAGTATATCGGTTTATTGTTTACTAAAACCTAGACGTAATTTCAGCGCTTACTAACTTTTTATGTGTAAACAAATATTTTATTTTTAATAAACAATTACAAACAATTTCAATTTCAATTTCAATACAGTCATCAGCACCAATATCTGACACAACAAGCGTGCATAAATATCTGATACGACTCTATTTCTAGGGTCGGAAGGAAGTGTCAGATATTTTTGCACGCTCCACTGTGGCAGATATTGTTGAGTGAGATGATGAGGTTGAATACTCGTACAACCAAACAGTCAATGACTCAATAGGTACCATAGATTTGCATGTCATAAAACAATAATGCCAATAGAAATGTCTGTCAACTTGAAAGTCTACTTTGGCGACATATTCATATGATAGGAACTTGTTTAAAAATTGATAGACCACTTATTTGGCTGATGGTACACTAACGCCCTGTTTCACCATCAATTGATTAAATGAATTTGACGGATAAATGTAATGCCGTCTCTGTTTGTTTTGTTCGAATAAAGGGAGACGGCATCACATTTATCCGTCAGTTAAAATTAATCAAAGGTTGGTGTACAACTGACAATCAAAACTAAACGAGAGTCAAACAAAAAAGCTAAAATGGTGCACCAGATAACAGCACAAAAAGCAATTAGTAATAAACAATATATATATTGTCGGAACACAAAAGGATCCCAGATGAACTCTACCTCCAGACATGCGCAAAGCTTTCGCACAAGACTAATTCCAGTTCCAATCTGTTATGACAGTTAACAACAGTAGAAATAAGGTCTCGAATCGCTTGAGTTTAGAAGGTAGATAAGTTTAGTTGCGCGTGAGTGGGTTGGGTACACTTAAGGATCGCATAGCCTGAGGACACAATAGAGACCCGCCAAGCGAATGTTTCGCATACCGACCGCTAGATATAGTTATAGTTGGAAATAAACGAGCTATAGAAGAATATGCCACTAATATTATAAATGCAAAAGTCTGTAAGTCTGTTTGTTTGTAACTTCTTCACGTCTAAACAGCTGAATGTCCCACTGCTGGGCACAGGCCTCCTCTCAGAATTAGATTGGCTTGGGCCGTAGTTCCCACGCGGGCCCAGTGCAGATTGGGAACTTCACACACACAATTGAATTGGTTCGCAGGTTTGTGCAGGTTTTCTCACGATGTTTTCCTTCACCGTAAAGCTCTTGGTAAATCGTGGAAAAACTCAGAGGTGCGATCCGGGGTTTGATTGAACCCACGATCCCCTGCTTGAGAGGCCATCAAACCACAAGGCCACCACGGCCATATAACAGCCTAATCTATTTAGATGAAATTGCGGTAAACGGATAGTTTGAGTTCCGGGGAAGATCATAGTTTAGTTTTATCCCGGAAAATTGCGTTCGCTCGTACGTTTATATTTGCAGAAGGTTCTTACGGAAAAAAAATGAGAAAGCTGCGCAGGTATCTGTAATAATTATCTACACAATTCAATTTAAGCACGCATTTTTCTTTCATACAACGTATCAAGTAAAAAAACGATCGACGAATAAAAAAATTAGTCACCCCATTTTGTCTTTAGTAACACAAACTATACAAAAGTTTCACTGAAATCCATTACTTTTTGAGCCTTTCGCAGATCTTAAAATAGATAATAAAATTATTATACAATTTTAAAGATAATTTACGCTTGATGGCAATCTAAAAGCCAGCCTTTACAATAAACAGAAAATTATCTTCAAAGACAACTATAGACTATAAAGCAGTATACGAACGAACACTCGCAACTCTGGGTACGGCGGTTATCTAAGCAGTGATCTCTCATTACTTATCTGTGGACAGATCGCGCTGTGATTTGCTTAAAAAGTCAAGGATACACTGTCTGTCGTGAAATAACGGGATGTTACAATTGATATCAATCGATGGCGGATGTTGTAGCATTGCCTAAACGTAAGTACAGTTTACACAACAGAAGAATCGGAGGAATAGAAATGTCAACCGAGCTAAAAGTGTGAGGATAAATACATTTTTCCCCCATTGTCCATAAGGAAGCAGTCTTGCCCAAAGAAGTTTTATAATTAACAAAGCTTAAAATGCTATAATTTAGATTTACTTACGTATTTATCTAAGTAAATATAAGAAATATTTTGATTGAATGCTACAAACGTGAACGGAGGCTTTTCCAGTGTTTTATATCAACAAAGGACCTAAATGAATAAATGTTTACTCAAATGAAAACACACCATTTCATAAACTTTGACTTTAATATTATAAAACACAGATATTGTAACTAAAACACGGGTTCCTTTAACATGTTTGTTTGTGTTTTTTTGTTTTTGTTGTATTTATGTTTCTATGTGAATGTGAATAATAACTTCTTTCTTTCTTTAACTTACACGGCACTCTTCCGGCTTTAAAAAATACATAGTATACGAGCGGCAAAAAATCTGGCCCTCAAATGTATGCAGTAATAGGTTTTTATTGGTATGTAGAAGGGGACAAATTTTGTGCCGCTGAGCTTAATTTTTGTAGTATAATAAGAAAACGTTGAATATTCTATTCGTCTTACCAGTTCTACGGTTGTAAATAAATAATTTGGGCAAGCCAAAAACGATTCAAATTAGGATGAAATTTTCAAAGAAAAGGCTATGTTTTGATAAAATATCGATAATCATGCGTTATATGTTCTATACTGACTCATAAGTGATGAATGATCACTGAGCTGTTATTGTTATTATACTAAACAAGATTGTTTATTGGTTTAGTCATATTTAGTGGCACGCTTTAATATCGTTTGACAACATACGAACTCATATCCAATGATGCAATGGAGGAATATCCGAGGTTCAAACCCTCTTTTAAGTTACATTCGAAATTTACCACGAGTTTTACAGTGAAGGAAAAGATATGTGAAGTTCCCAGTTCGCACTGAGCCTGCATGTTACCTACGGCCCAAGCTATCTCATTCTGAGAAGAAGCATGTGCCCAGGTGTGGAACGTGTGCCGGTTGTGATAATGGTAACGACTTGGAATGTGGAATGTCGAATTCCACTTTTGATAAACACATAGCGCGACTTCGCTGCTCTCTTGTAAGTTGTCTTATGAAGGCATGAACCCTTTAACCACCACTTACTTCCACATTTTATCAAGGCCAAAACCATCATAAAGAATTGACAATGTAAGCGCAAGCGAAGCGGGTTAGTACCACGAACTCTCAAGAGACAAGCGCGGTGTTCACATTAAAAAAAAGTATTTTTTAATGCACTATACAGACGTAACATCAGCGCACGCGACTCGAGCGTTCCCACGCGCACACACACGCGCGCCGACGCTGCGCCTGTGTGCGTGAGTTACCGGGCATAGAATAGAGAGGCAGTTAGGTGAAACGATACGTATTTTGTGATTGTTTTCAGAACTGCTTGCGATTCGTATAGAAATTGGATTGGGTGAGAGCTTCACTTACGCTTTACTAGTGTCAAAATGTTGACAGTTTTTAATTTTCATCCCTAAAGTACTTCAATAAAAGCTTATAGCTTTTCTTCATAGATTTAGCGCAGAAATACGAAATTACGTGCAGTATGTATGTAAACTCTTTATTGTACAAAAGAAAAGAAACAAAATACAATTTACAAACATTGATATACTTGTATAAACTACATACTACTATTTACTTACTTACTTGTTGTTGTTGTACAAATAAACTGCTTGCGATGAAATTCATAAGTTAATTACCAATTACATAATATCTGTTGCCCGCGACTTTTTCTGCGGAAATAGTGTATCAAATTTTCACTTGCGTGATTAGAGTCCCAAAACTTCCAAACTTCCACACAGGAGGATATCGGGACATTTATTTACACATATTCGGACAGTATAAATTGGACCCCACTCAGCATAATGTTATGGCATGCCACAACGCTGTTTTCAGTACGTCCTATTAGTGCCCAAGCCTGGCACGTCCTAAGCCAGCTCTGTCTATTAGGTACCAGGTAAAGGCAAAACCGTCGCGTCTGTTCATTTCCAGATCTTTGCCTCCCGCATCAACATCCGCCTATCCTGCAGATTGGATGGTGGATGACATGAACGGGTTTCGATAGCCAAGGTGAGGTTGTGACATTGCTAACAAATTGTTCTATTCTGGGCGTAGTTCTGAGCACGACCTGTATTGTAATATTTATATTTGTAACGCTCTACGCGTTTTGACGGAGGATCCGGTTGTATTTTGAACTGTTCAACTGTTGACATTGTCTCAAAATGAGAGAGACAGAGAGATTTACACGTATTCGATACACTGGAAAGTACATTACAAGGAAAGAATAAATACAAATAGGTAACTTACAGAACTAATACAAGAATATAAATATCACGCAAGCTAAAGTCGCGAGGCGCGGGATCAAAAAGCCGCATATTTAATTAGTTAATTATTCAGCTCTTTATCGAAGTTAATTAATAATATAATACATAAACTACGCTTAAAAAAAATTGCATTTTACTGGTGGCCACCGTAATCTATCTATCTAAACATATTATAAATCTGTAACAAGTCGGTGTCTGTACATTGAAAATATCTGAGAAAAACTGTTACGAGGGGTATTTATTATCGCAATACAAAAACAATGAGTTTTAGAATTATTGTCTGTTTGTATGTGCGTTCGCACACGCTAATCTCAATAACGGCTTAACCTAGAGGGATGCGGTTTTCACTAACGTGTTGTCGTTTTCTTGCATTAACATTTAGTGTTTATTTCATTTCAATCGATTGACAAATAAAAATGATACGTCAATTTAAATAATTTTATCGAACACTTTTGGAAGAATCGTTGATATCGCAAAAAATCTCGTTGACCCATTATCATCATCCCAGCCTATATACGTCCCACTGGGCACAGGTCTCCTCTTAGAATGATAGGGCTTTGGGCCGAAGTTCCTACGCAGGCCCAGTGCGGATCTGTTAATAGTTTTGATTAATTATAGTCTGTTAAATCATGATAATTTAAAACTTACACGGATGTAAATTTAATAAATGCATAGTTCGTAGAAATCTCAATTGATCCCTGTATGCTATGGAAAACTACGAACAATGTCAGAACTGTAGAGCACGGCGCGTCGGCGCAAGCGCTTGCTAACTGGCCTAAAATCAGAGCATAGTTAACATGACAGCCAGTCCCACGATACTCCGACCATTGACCCTCAGAAAGGCCTGATTAAGCAATTGGCAGTTTGCAAACATGTTGGCGCTGCAGGAGTTATTGTAAGATACGATATGTAGTGTAAACAACTGCTAAGAAGATGAAGAATTAAAGATATCAGCCAATGAACGCAAAAGGGCCACAAATCAAAATACATACATTTTATTGCAAAAATAGTAATAATATCAATGATATTTTGAATTAAAATGAAGAGACTGGTATTTTTTGTGTTAAATCTCGCCGAATGGTTCAACCGCCATTTTTGAATTTTGACAGTTTGCGTGGTAAGTTCAGTGCTAAATCGCCATTTTGTCAGTAACCGCTTTTATTAGTAACAAAATAACATGCTATTTTACATGGATAGTAACGATAGAGCCATATCGTTTACGGTTTTGTGCTAGTGCTGCACTCTGACGGGAGAAGATTTCAGTAATATTCTCTATTGGCGCATTTTAATCAATCACAAACGTGTCAAAAATGTCAAAGTTTTCAAAAGGACCCCGCGACACCAGCCTGTCATGGAAACCGTCACTACCTGTAAAAAAGGTAAATTACTCTTGGAGCCATCTTGGATTATCGCTAGTCGCATTGTCCTTTTCTTTCCGAGCCAGTACGCAAGGGACGACACGAGCGGAAAGCGTAAAAACAACACGTGCGCTGGCCCCTTTAAACCTTTAATTTTGTACCTTTCATCTTTGACAATTAGGTGTGTAAAGAAAATACTGAAATAGCTGAAGAGTGACACGAATATACTGACACACTGTTAATTTTCAGGAGTCGCTTAACTTCAAACTCGGAAAAGTCCTCTTAGGAGAGTATGTATCTACCTTATTTGCCTTTTCTTTTGATACCAAAATCGTAAAATTCTTTGAATTGGACTTATTTGAGTTTGAAGCTAAGCTACTCATTAATACTACGCGTTTGGCTTCAGCGATAAAAAAGAACACGTGAAGAGGACAAAATAAAATCTAACACCGATAAATAAAGCTTTAAAACAAACTTCACTGAAAACCAAAGAATGATAAAGATCGATTCATAGCACCCTTCCTTGTTTAAAGATGAGAGATCAGGTTACACACACGTGCATGATCCCCTAATGTTTTCTAAGTAACCCGTTGCTAGGCATCTATCTGTTTTATGAAACGAGGCTTACATCAAAGAAGAGTAAGAAGATAGGTCCAAACACACAAACGGAAGACAGAAAATTGATTGATAAAGTCTAACCTAAAACTCTGATTTTGGAATCCAATTTCAAATTCAACTAGCAGCAATAAACAAATTTAGATCCTATGAACCCTGCTGAAGACTGGTTCGGACTAAATTTTGTACGTAGCTAGCTAAATTACACAAAGCTATTCGGGTTCAGTTGGAAGCGGCTTGCATCCACCGTGAACCCGCGACTTTAACCAGGTCCTCCGTCCATCTCGTTGGTGGACGTCCTACGCTGCGCTTGCCGATCTGCGGTCTCCATTCAAGAACTTCTCGGCCCCAACGGCCATCTGTTCTCCGTGCTATATGGCCTGCCCATTGCCACTTTAATGAGCTAATTCGCTTGGCTATGTCGGTGGCCCTTGTTCTTCTACGTATCTCCTCAAATTTCACATGGATGCTGTTGGTATAACGTAAATGAAGACCACAATGTAATTTTCTAGAATTCCTCAACAGAATTTAACAAAATCCCGGAATCATTTCAACTACATCTGCAATTGCAACAAGCTTCGGGTAACAGCTAGTGTGTGAATAACACATACGATTAAACAAGTGAACACTTTGAATTTAATGATTGCTCATGTCGCATCACTGATGCAAAATAAAGAGAGCTTTGGACGATCGAGCATCCCATAAGGTTTAAATGAAACATGAAACTGTTACTGCAGAAGCGCTAACCAGCCAATACAGGGTTGCCAATACTAAATAAACCTAGATAAGGTAAATCAACTTATTTATTACAGTAAGTTATTTTATGTTATGATTTGTAATTTTATTTGATTTAACATTTTCAGTTTAATTTTATTCTTATAAAATTGGTTTATAGTATTTTTTTATTTGTTTATTGGCCTGTTCGCGCACTAAAACCTTTTTAGGCCATACACAGTGCAGGGGTGCTCTCTGGCACAGGACTTGTCAGTCTGGCTCAAGTCTTGTCATTGACATAAGTTTTTCATCCGCTCCCGTGTTATATTCGTTATAAACCGCATCGCCAAATAAGAAGATTTCCTTCGACTCCGCATCACAAGACCCCCCGCATCACATCATCGGCCGGAGCCCTAACCAGGTGAGTGCTTCTGCTCTGTTGGAAATTCCATTTGGCATAGCGCGCTCTCGGTCTTCCGCCACCCATAAAAATTGGCTATTTACACGCCATACCATAATTCTTGGTCCTATCGAACAACCGGATTGCTTCCCGGAACGAAATTATTCACCCGCTTCGCCTGTGACATAGCGTAATTTTTGGCTCTCACAATAGGCATAATTTTCAACCGCCATTTCTGTCATAATTTCTTCTGACATCTCATATAATTTTTGAAACTAAATTTTATATTTTCGCGTTACATAATCATGGCGAAATCATCTTTAGAAGCAAAATTATCCATATTGAAAACCAAAGAGGAACGAATTTTACGCCGTTTCTCACATTTGTTGGATCTGTCGAAAAATGTCTCTACGTTCGATTCCCGCAGTAACGAGAATTTCATGGCAGAATCCGAGACGATCGATGATTTTCGAGTAAATTTCGAAAAAATATTAGACGAAATAAATGTTATTTCAATGTCTCTTGATCCTAAACATGAACCAGACTATGAGACTCTGGATACATTTGAGGACTTATACGCCCGCATCAAGCGCACTCGTGCTAATATTTCTAAAATAACCGCCCCGCAAACGAGTTCGCCTTCTGCACCCGCGCCGCAAGTTAAAGGTCCAAATATTAAACTCCCGCCTATCGACCTTCCCTCCTTTGATGGTAGGACTGAAAACTGGCCCATATTCTATGAGTCCTTTAAATCAAATATTCATAACAATGACCAGCTTACTGACTCGCAACGCGTACAGTACCTCATGGGCAAATTGACCCATAGCGCTTTAAATATAACCGCAGGTTTGGTACCCACAGGAGAGACTTATTCCATTATTTGGGATAGTCTAGTAAATAAATACCAGGATAAACGCGCCTTGGGTACATACTACCTTAATAACATCTTGGACATTAAACCAAGTTCGAATTCGCCCAGCAGTCTTAACAGTTTCATTGAAAGATATTCCGCGACTGTGGCCGCTCTAAAACAATTGGACATTCCTGATCTCTCAGATTTCTTTTTCCTGCAGTGTGCTTTACGGAAAACTGACCAACAGACTTTACAAAGTTTCGAAATGTCTGTGCGTGACGTAACTATTCCTTCGTACGAGCAATATGTCACATTTATGCAGAGTCAAGTCAAAATTCTAGAACGGTCAGGCAATAATCCTTCAATTAATACTCCGCGAACCTCTCACAAACCCGCTGCCAATACACCGGCTCAACCCGCGCGTACTACTTACAAAGCGTTTGTAGCTAGCAACGATGTTCCTTCTTCCAGCTCCGCAAATAACAAAACCTGTGTATTGTGCAATAATAATGATCACGTACAGTTATATAATTGTTCCAAATTCAAAAATATGGTTTCACCACAAGCTAGATTCGACTTTATTAAAAGCAACCGTGGCTGTGTAAACTGTTTAAGCATGTCACATACTCTACTCAATTGCAGCTCACGTAGCACTTGTAAGTTTTGTCAAAAACGTCACCATACGTTGTTACACTTTGGCAATAACAATAATAATTCTCAACCGCAAAAGTCTTTACCCGCAAAAGCGTATGTTAAATCTACACAGTTGTATACAAACGCTTCATCTTCGTCTACCGCGCATGCGCCGACCGCCTCGTCTGGTGCAGCGTGCCCACGCGCGCAGCCTGCCGTGCCGCTCCGCGCGAGCCAGCAGCTGATGCTGCGAGCATAGGACGCGACCCCGCGCCGCCCGCAGCCGCTTGCTCCTGTACTCATCCGCCGCCTGACAGTAATCAAATCACGTCGCCGTCACATAACGTACCGACTACACTGCCGGTATATAACCCCGCAAACGCTTCAGTTTCTCTGAAAGTAGAGTCAAAACCGAATTCGACTATACTTCTGTCAACCGCTCAAGTTTACGCTAAACAAAACAATAGCGATAATAAAATGATTATTAGATGCCTCATTGATAGTGGATCTCAAAATAATTTAATAACGCTCGATTGCTGTAAGTCACTAAATTTACCCATTATACCGCTGACTAATTCCTATATAAAGGGTGTTGGTTTAACTTCAAGACCAATTCACGGATATGTTTACTTTAATATTGAATCCCGCATGTATCCAAATAATAAATACTACATACACGCTTTAGTGGTAGATTGTATAACCGACCAATTGCCCTCGCATTTTATTGAATATAATGAACATGACATGGCTTACCTTAATAATATACCGCTCGCAGACCTCACATGGAACATTCCAGGCTGCATTGATGTAGTGCTCGGTGTCCAGTTATTCCCGTATATTTATTTGGGGAATAGGGTAGATTCCGGCACTTGTGCTCCTCCCGCTTTTTTAACCGCCTTCGGTTATGTTCTAATGGGTGACTATCCTTGTAAGTCTGACCCTAGTAACGCTAATTCTTTCACCGCTCACGTGCTCAATGACCTCGAGTCGAGCCTAAATCAATTTTGGGAATTAGAAGAAATCCCATTCAAACGTCATTTAAGTCCAGAAGAGACTAAATGTGAAAATTTATACACAACGTCTGTGTCCCGCAATGAGGAAGGTAGATACACTGTGGCCTTACCTTTCTGTAAAGATTCTTCAGAACTGGGGAATTCTCGTTCTGTTGCTCACCGTCGTCTGCTTTACTTGGAGAAGAAGTTCAAGCAAATGCCTACTCTTCGCGATTCCTATAATAAAGTCATCTCAGAATATATGCATAATGGTTATCTAACCGAAATACCCGAGTCTGAACTTACTGATGATGGTTACTATATCCCTCATCATGCTGTCATCCGCCCGGAAAAAGTAACGTCTCCTGTTAGGGTCGTTCTCGATGCCAGTGCTAAGACTCATTCAGGTATGTCACTTAATGACATATTGCACACTGGTCCTAATCTACAGGCTGATTTATTTTTGCTTTTACTGAACTTTCGTTTATTTCCAGTAGCTATGACGTCTGATATTAAACAAATGTATATGCAAATTTGTTTGCCTCCGCATGACTTCAAATTTGTCAAAATATTATTTCGCTTTTCCGAAAGCGAACCAATCCGCAGCTTCCAATTCACCCGCGTCCCTTTCGGACTTAAGTCGAGCCCTTTTATGGCTATGCGTACTGTCAAACAGTTATGCTCAGACGAAAGTCACCGCTTTCCTGATGCTGCAAGAGTGGCAAGCTCTCAGCTCTACATGGATGATCTAGTCCATTCATGTATTAATGATGAAACCGCAATGCGTTTATCGCAAGAATTAATCGCGCTATTCAAGTCTGGCGCATTTGACTTAGTCAAATGGTCAAGTAATTCGTCTGCACTCTTAGATAGTCTTCCCGACTCACACCGTGCTTCTGTCAATTTTAACGACAAGCAAAATATTGCAAAGGTGTTAGGGTTGTCATGGAAACCCACAAGTGACACTTTCTTTATAACTACGTCTCCGCCTGCTGGTGGGAAGTGCACCAAGCGAATAATTCTATCCACTGTAGCTCGCTTGTTTGATGTTCTTGGCTTAGTAGCTCCCGTTGTATTATACGCCAAATTATTAATTAAAGAACTTTGGCTTTGCAAGATCGACTGGGATGACACACCCCCTGAGCATATAATCAAATGCTACTCTATGCTAGTGCAAGAATTTCCGATGCTGTCAACATTAAAAATTCCGCGTCACATTGGCGTTTCTGCTGACTGTACGGTCAACATTGTCGGATTTTCAGATGCCAGTCTCAATGGCTATGGATGTGTCATTTACTTGCATGTTACAGACCCAGCCGGTTATGTCACTGTGAGGCTACTCTGCTCAAAGTCAAAAGTGTCTCCCGCAAAAATAACTACACTTGCTCGTTTAGAGCTATGTGCCGCTCTCTTAATGTCCAAATTGATCAAAACTGTTCAGGACACATACTGTACTCGTATTCCGATTGCAGGGATATATGCTTTCACCGACTCAACAATTGCTCTTTCATGGATTAAAGCATCTCCTCATAGATGGTCCATTTTTGTTAGCAATCGTGTTGCTCAATGTCAAGAAAACGTTGCATCACAAAACTTCTATCACGTTGCCGGAGTTGACAACCCTAGTGATTGTTTGTCTCGCGGTATGCTACCATCACAATTAATATCTCATGATTTGTGGTGGAACGGACCTTCTTGGTTACGAAGCCCGCCTACTGCATGGCCTATTCAAAAATTCTGTCCCACAGAATTCGATAAGTTGCCTGAATGCAAATCTAATACTTTAACCGCAATCGTTCAAGCTGAACCGCCCTTACTGTATACGCTAGCTCAACGTTTTTCGTCGTGGAATAAACTGCTCCGCACGGTTGTATATGTGTTGCGCTTCGCAAGAAAATTAAATCCAATTGAAATACTTAAAAATCTCGATATTGCTGAAACCGCTTTATTAGTCGCTATACAGAGTGTTTATTTTAGTGAAGATATCGCTCGCATAAAAAACAATGTTTTACCGTCGCGAAAACTTTTGAAGCTATCAGTTTTCTTAGACGAGAACAACGTTTTACGAATTGGAGGTCGCCTTTCAAATGCAGATCTGCCATTCGAGACTAAATATCCCGCGCTCCTTCCAAAACATGACCACATGGTTAATTTAATTATAGATCATTACCATACTATGAATTGTCATGTAGGTGCCGGACTTTTGATGTCCATCATTCGCCAGCGTTTCTGGATATTAGATGGCCGAACTGTCATTAGAGCTAGGGTGCATAATTGTAATCAATGTTTCCGCGTCAAGCCCGTGCATCCAACGCCAAAAATGGCTGATTTGCCTTCTTATCGCCTGCAAGAAGCAAAAGCTTTCATGCATACCGGCGTGGACTATGCTGGTCCTCTCCGCATAACTCTTTGTCGTCGTCGTGGACAGCACGCTCAAAAGGCATATATTTGCTTATTTGTCTGTCTCGTTACAAAAGCAGTTCACATAGAGCTAGCTTCTGATTTAACTTCAGATGCCTTTTTAGCCGCTTTCAAGCGCTTTATTTCTAGACGTGGCCCCGTCTCTTGTCTTTATTCGGACCATGGGACTAATTTTGTTGGTGCTAAAGCTCAATTGGACGAAATGTATAATATGCTATCAAGTCCAGAGTTTAAGTCTAGATTTGATTTTGAATGTTTTAATCACCGCATTGAATGGAAAATGATTCCGCCGCGTTCTCCTCATTTTGGTGGCATGTGGGAATCAAATATTAAGAGTTTTAAGACTCATTTGTATCGTGTCATTGGCTCACAGCTTCTGACGTACGAAGAACTGCTCACTTTACTTATACAAATTGAGTGCATACTCAATTCGCGGCCGCTTTGTGCCATATCTTCTGATCCGCATCCAGAAATATTAACACCGCGCATTTTCTAATGTCCACACCGCTCCAGTTTTTACCCGCTACTGACTTGTCTAATGAGTGCCGAAATCTTCACAACAGGAAGAAGTTGCTCGACAGCATTGTCCAATCATATTGGAAAAAATGGCGCACTGAATACCTGCACACGTTGCAAGTCAGAAATAAATGGTATACCCAAGACCATCCCATCAAAGTAGGGACGGTTGTGTTAATGGGTGATGACAATGTTCCCCCCGCTTCACTGGCCCTTGGGTGTTGTGACAGATGTCTATCCAGGGTCTGATAACGTGGTTCGTGTAGCCATGATAAGAACTGCTAAAGGATCATTTAAGCGTCCTGTCGTAAAATTGTATCCTCTACCTTCACAGTAGATTAGAACGTTTCATTTTCGTACTTCACTGCACCGCGCCGCATCATACCACACCGCACCTCATACTCATTGAAATTCTCCGCATTTCAAGGCCGGGAGCATGTTCGCGCACTAAAACCTTTTTAGGCCATACACAGTGCAGGGGTGCTCTCTGGCACAGGACTTGTCAGTCTGGCTCAAGTCTTGTCATTGACATAAGTTTTTCATCCGCTCCCGTGTTATATTCGTTATAAACCGCATCGCCAAATAAGAAGATTTCCTTCGACTCCGCATCACAAGACCCCCGCATCACATCATCGGCCGGAGCCCTAACCAGGTGAGTGCTTCTGCTCTGTTGGAAATTCCATTTGGCATAGCGCGCTCTCGGTCTTCCGCCACCCATAAAAATTGGCTATTTACACGCCATACCAGGCCTGTAATGTCCCACTGCTTGGCAAAGGCCACTCCTCTGGATTTATATTTGTAGACTTGGACATATTTTTCCAAAGATACATAACTTAATAATATATATTAGACAATCGTATATAATAGTGTATGAAGAATAATTGACCTGTCACTATTGTACAGTTTTTGTCAAACTTAAAACCTAAAAGTGCTAAAAGTGGCTCCGAAGCGGTAACGTTTCGTGTGCTCTGCCTCTGCCTACCCCATTTGGGAATACAGGCGGCGTGATGTTCGTGTGTAAGAATAATTTAAAAAAAATACATGTTATAAATAATGATATTACCAATAAAGGAGTATGAGTATCACTGTAAAATAGTACTTGCATAATTTTCCTTGCAGATCTAAAGTAGGGTTTACACTTGTTTACATTTAAATTTGAACTGACAGCCCTGTGATTTATTAATAAGCCCACTTAGCAGCGTTAAGGCTTGAAATGGCGCCTGCGCGGTGGTCCAATCGACGCCATCTCTGATACAATCTACGCATACGTGAGTTTCAAGTGTGATAGTGAAACATGTGATTTTTTCTAATTGTACAGTCAAGTTCATAAACTTGTGAGCAAAAATTTGATCAAAAATGTCTGAACACGACTGTGTGAATGTGTTGATGACTGTACTTAAATCTTGTGGGGTATATCTTCGCCTAGTTGAGTTTTTGAGATTTCAAGGTACCATCAGCCAAATATGTGGTCTACCCGAAAGTTGATAATCATTTGCATGTCATAAAACAATAATGCCAATGGATGTGTCTGTCAACTTGAATGTTCGACTTTAGCAACATATTCATTTGATAGGAACTTGTTAAAAATTGATAGACCGCTTGTTTGGCTGATGGTACATAAAGAATCAGAGGGTTTTCAGTGTAGGTATTCAAATCTTGCGAGAGCAATTACAAAGGACATTTTTGAAGAGTTGTTGGGACTGTAAGACAGTGGTAATTTGAGTAACAAATGAGACTTTTTTGTCAGCAAAAACAGGATAGATATTCCTCAATTTTGTACAAGTCTTTAAATTTTGAAAGTAAAAACAAATTTTGCCAAAAAAAACAAATTCAATTCAACGGTTTCTTACGAGTAATATCAAAGATAATTGTTACAATTACAACTTCCTTGGCGAAGCAATTAAGTGAACTTGATACCTTAAGATCGTGAATGCGCGACAAACGCACAGGCAAGCCATAAATCCGTTGCGCAGACTCAAGATCCTTTATTATACCGCTGTAACCTGCGCGCGCGCGGCGCAGCGACCGAAACTCTGCTTCTCTATTCATTGCACGCTCCGGACGCTAAACGCACAGCAGTTTACTTGTAAGACGTGCAATGTATATGAAAATTTATTCATCGTCGCTAGCTGCGCGTACGCATAGTCCTGGTCGGCTTTAACAGCTCGGCCGGCCTCGGGCGATCGAGACGGGACTCGAGACTTCGCTTTCGAAACTGTTTTTGCTTTATTTAGGGTGCCATGATTAATAAGCATTAAGTCTGTGTTGCCAAGGTCGCATTTGAAAAGTTATTTGAGAGAGAAGTTCACTGGATCCTGGCATTTATAATAGAGGAACAGAAACAAAATCAGAATTATATGCGTAAAATTTTGAAAATTGGGATCTTCCAAGAAATGAGGTGTGAGGAGATCACAGTTGTCCTTCCCCCCTTCGAGTAGGTGGCAATGAGGTTTTCTAAGCGGGCAGAATGTCCCTAGATGGCGTTTGTATCGAGGAGGTCCATTTGACGTTGCAGTCTTGCTTGTGATTGGCTCATTTAGTTAAATCCTTCTTAAAATGTTGTGATTTGACGATTTCACATAAAGGAAAATGAAGGCACGTTGTGTCAGATACATACGTACCTACCAATACATCGTATTGTAAAAATAAATGTAACTTATACTTTCAATTTTTGCGTTGCCTTTCGGATCAAACTGAAATTATGCTTGGCAAACTACCAAAGCTTTATCAAAATTCAATTTACACCGAAAACGCATGCGTTAACTCACTCAGATGGTAAACATTGAGGAGTCTCTTGAATACGGAATGGCGGGAAAACACGCCTATACAAGTAGGTAAGATAAGATCTCCTTCAATAACACAAAATTCAGTTACATGTAATTATAAACATTAAGATTCCTTGCCACTTTATTTAAAATTAATGCACGAGGCGCCTATAAGGCTAGAAAACCATTTATTTTCTTAGTTTAGTTTGTCAAAGTTAATGACTCAAGAAATACTATAAACTCATGAAAACAGGTAAAAAGTTCGGTAAAAATGGCGAAGAGGCAACTTCAATTTGTAGGAGCAATTAGACGAACATTTATATTATATTATAAAATTTTATTGACCTTGCAACATTCATCTGTTCATTTGTTGGTTTTTATCTAAGTTGTGGTTACAAATCTGCATACCCTTTTTGACCACTTCCTGATCCGATTGAGCTGAAATTTGGTAAATCCGGTGACGATACAATAATCAGTGAAATTGGATACCTTTAGTTTCAAGGATGGTCCGTATTATATTTTTATCGATGGTAGAGTTACGAGTATGATGTAGCTCGCTCCTTTATAAAGATTTTTTTTTCACTTTGCGGATTTTGTAAAAATAAATTGAAACTTTATTTCGGCAAACCAGACGTTTAGTGAGATTAATAGGTTTTGTGCCTTGGTCTGTTTGATTTAAAAAAAAAGAGGTCAGCTGTCAGTTGTCAAATGTCGCCGTACGTACGGACGTGTGTGTACGTGTGTGTGTACGTATGTGTCGTTGTGTGTACGTACGTGAAAATAACTGTCTACAGGAGTGAGCTACAAGTCTGCTATCGATAAAAATATATAAGGACCATCCCAGAAAACTTGCGGTACCCAAATGGGAACCGGCCAGGATCGTCTTCGCGAGAAAAACCTCTTCAACTGTTAATAGTATCGACTTGAAACTTTTTACGGATATTTAGTTTGGGACTACACACAGGCACAGTCAACAAATAGTAAGCTTGCATTAAATAAAAAAAATTTTTTTTTTAATAAAAGCTTTTTTTACTGACTGTACATTTGCATACCTCAAGTCGATGTCATTAACCGTTGAAGAGTTCCGTCCTGCGGAGACGATCCTTGCCGGACTAATAGAATGTCACTACCAGATTATTGTATTATCACACAATTAACATAATATGCCAAATTTTGCAGGTGGTAGGACCTTGTGCAAGGCCCGCCCGGATTGCTACCACCATCTTGCTCGCTAATCCTGCCGTGAAACTGCAGTGCTTGCACTGTTGTGTTTCGGCGTGGAGAGTAAGACAGCCGGTGAAATTACTGGCACTTGAGGTATCCCATCTTAGGCCTCTAGGTTGGCAACGCATCTGCAATCCCCTGGTGTTGCAGGTGTCTATGGGCGGTGGTGATCTCTTATTATCAGGAGACCCACTTGCTCGTTTGCCATCCAGTTGAATAAAAAAAAGAAGCTTTTTCGCTGTCTGTACTTTTGGTTGACTATACTTGCATTGTCACCCAGACTACATTTGCATACCTCAAGTCGATGTCATTAACCGTTGAAGAGTTCCGTCCTGCGGAGACGATCCTTGCCGGACTAATAGAATGTCACTACCAGATTATTGTATTATCACACAATTAACATAATATGCCAAATTTCAAGACAATCCGACTACTAGTAGTGGGTCAAATCTAAGTTGCCAAAATTTGACCCGCACAAAATACGAGTACATACATACATTAAACATACATCGCAGGTTTTAAAATTAAATTGAGCAAAACTTATCATGTTAGTTTGGTGATTGGCATCTCGTCGCAATCAGATAAAGATTAAATACATAATGAAAACGATCTACTGAGTCAACAACTGTCGAACGTTACAAATACAATATCATAGACAGTTGACACGCAAAAACGAAAGAGTTTATTGACATTCATCTTCATCCTCGTCTCATGACTCACGAAAGTTATTGCAATTAAAGACGTGGCATTGTGTGATAGAGCTCGAATTTGCATGTTAGTGTTTTATTGGTTTTGTTAATACTTATACGAGTACACTCGACCCGACCTCAGTTCGATCTGTTAGATTGTCTGCTGTACCGTATCGATAAACATGGGGTTATCAACTTATCAGTCTCACAATGATTCTTGTGCTTCTCTTTTGCACTCTATTTTAAGCATACATTCATAAAAAATGTGCCTGGTTGCTTGCGATGCATTCCGAGCAATGATGTTCTTTCTGAAAACTTGTAGACTTAAGAGAACATGTAAAAGTGCCCTCTGTGACTCAAGGTACACGTCCGAATACTGGTCACTGTCCCAGTAATTTGATGTCATTAACAAAAGAGGTGACAGCAAGGTGTCTATAGAAACGTGTCAAATTACAGAGACTTTGAAAATAATTATAGACGAAAGACGCAATGATCGTAAAATGTAACAAAAAAGCTTGTATTAAAAATGATTTTTTAACAAAAACTTATTTCATCAATCATCCAATTAGGTGTTCTTCAGAACGTGTCCAAGTTACGTCTCCACCAAACTAACATCACGGAACCCGATGTTCTGAATTGAATCGTAGCGGGTATGATCCATGCGCTCACGACGCGCTTGATCTCTGCTCTAGATCTGCGCAGTATGCAAATACGAGGTAGATATTCAATGTATAGAATATAATCAAATAAGATTGTAAATTGTCTGGTAACGATTCACATTGACACATTTTTCAGAAAATCCAGCTGATCAAGTGTGACGCGTCAAGGAAGTGACGTCGTCTCGACTGACAGTTGTCAGTAAATCTTAGCTGGAGTATTCAACTTCTCTGGATAAAATATGCGCACAGTGACAATCAGAAAAAAAAAACATTTAGTTACTTACTATCCTTATTTTTTTTAGTACTAGGAAGACGGCAAAAAATCTCGACCGGTCTTTTAATGAGAATACCTTTTAATAAAGAAGTAACATCAGGTAAGTACCTAAGTAAAAAAGAGTTTTTCAATAACAAGACTGGTCAATACTGCTCTCGTCTCGTATTGTCTAACGAAGCATCGCAGTACAAGCGAAGTATGTAGTGAATAAGCAACAAAGTATTGTCGGGTGTAGTAGTCCCTATAATTCCATCCACTACCAAATTCGAATGCCAGCAATCTCAACTAACAGTTGAGATGGTGCGGTGGGAAAGAGCTCAGGGCAGGCGGGAACCGCTCGGGGCTAACTCGCTTGACTTACCACCGGATCTCGTGTGATCGTCGAACAATCGATTTTGAAATGAGTATTCTAACTGGCCAGCTAGAACGTGAAGCGAGTGGCATTATGGAATTGCAATACGATTTATTTTTTTTTTAATTTCTACTTTTTAAATCTAATTTCAGAACTCTAGCTGGCCAGAGTGTTTGGTTAATTTCAAAGAAACAATAAAAAAACAGATTCGTATTGTTTACTTATGAAAATACGTGTTTATGTGTTTTCTGTACAAAACTACTTTTCACATCTCTTTTGTAGCTCGAAAGTGATGTGCTTACGCACCCATAGAGATTAAAAAGTTATCGAGTGACCACTACAAAACGGAATGATAGAGCGGTATGAGACTACTATTATTATGGTAAGGGCTAGGAGTAGCTGACTAGCCAGCAGCTACAATAAGATGGGTGGGGCGTGGTGCGCCACTTTTCACTGTGATATGAACCACAGACTTGGAGTGAATAGATAACGCAAGCTCCTACAGCTGTAGAAGTATAAGTATATAAAACGCAAGAGTTGTGCGATTAGTGGCTCCAGTTACAAATAAATGTTTGCAAAATCACTTTGACTTTGACTTTTTTTAGTGCTCTAGGTTTTGTCGAGGTCATAAAACTAGATTCTAATACACATATTTAAGGGATGATGCTAGTGCTAAAGGTGCAGGAATAATCGAGTGACAGCTTTAGAATAATTTTGACACTAGAGGACTATGACGTTTTAAACGACACAAAACTGCTAGTAAAGTATACTTACATGAATATTATTAATTTATGATTGCCGGCCATTCTTTCGCGTCAAACAGGCTGGAAGGATTTGGATGACAAATAATATAGCTGGGTCTCGAAAACAACACAATATCACTTTTTTAATCCAAATTTGCACAAGGGATCGGAAAGTACGCATGCCGAATTGCAACCATTTAATGCAAAGCACACATACATAGGTACTTTTTGTTTTTACATGCTTTTCGTTCATTTGTTTTGTTTTTTTTTTTCATTTCAAAGAAAAAATATAAGTAACGATACGGTTGAAAATGTAGTGAGCACCGGGTACTGATTTGATACTATTTTGGTGGGAAAAACGTTTTTTTGCGCTTACCTATAAAGTTACCACTGACGTATATAGTCTGTGTGCGCAAACGCTGGCAGTTCACGTTAATCACAGCATTGTGGCGGAAGCCTAAACACGTCTGAAACCCACTACTTAGCCGGTACGGTTAACTTTAATTCTCATCAATTTTGCTGAGAATGATAGAAAAATTAGCTTCAAATTACACTGTTCTTACGTTAAATGGCGTATGCGACAATGATACGTTGTCTGGGAACAGGTTCCGCGTTGTAATGGTCAGTTACTGCCCTAGGTTTGCTATGGATATCTGATGAATAACAGTGTCTAAGCACCTACAACATCCTATTACATTTTCATTTATTAATTTGTCCAACATATGTAATATTAATTTGGCCTTGAATCACATTTTCGAGTTCCACTGTGTGATCAAAAGCGGCAATTGCCGTCTGTTATTGTTAATTTTCTGTACGATTCCTAATTATTGAAAAAATGACGATATGTCTTTAGAAACAAAAAGTGTTAGGTTTTTTTCTTAAAATTGTATGGGTTATCGTACATAGCCTTAGGTAATTTGTTATGTACAGATACCATAGTATACATTTTTTACAGTTTTAGGGTTCCGTACCTCGAAAGGAAAAAACGGAACCCTTATTCAGTTTATTGTCCGTCCGTCCGTCAAGACCCTTTTTCTCAAGAACGCGTGGAGGTATCAAGTTGAAATTTATATTAAATACTCAGGTCTACTGTTCCTTAAAGCTGTGAAAAAATCAAACTTCTAAGCCAACGCAATCAAAAGATACAGAAATTTTCAAAACTCGCAAGGAAATCAAAACCTACAGGGTACTTTCCGTGAACTCAGAATCTTGAAATTTGGTACGAAGCAACGTCTTTTTAAGTAGCTATATCATATAAAAAAAATATTTTTAATAATTTTATAAAGTTACTACGTACAGGTTTGTACGGAACCCTCGGTGCGCGAGTCCGACTCGCACTTGGCCGTTTTTTTTTAAATGTGGTCAGTAAGAATGAATCAGCTGTTAACCACACAATAACGTGATACCTTTTTTGTTCATTGAGTACACATTATATTACATTAGTTTTGTTTTTTAGATAAACACATGAATACAAAAATAACGGTCATGAATATACCGTTACCGAATGGTATACTCGTAGAGATAAAATTGCAATATTTTCTTGGAAAAAAATCGATTCTGCCACCGATACTTTGCTATTTATGGCTTTGATTGTGACTTATGCATATCAGAAATGACATCATATAATTTGCATACACTCAAGGCGTATTTAAAATAACTCACAGGAACTTGATCTCCTTTATCATTAAATAGCCAATAAGCGGCGTATAGCACAAGCGTCAAAACCAGACCGGCGTTTACGCCCTAGTGAATATGAAAACTATATTTATTACGTCATTCCAAGTTGGCAAATTAGTTTTTACACTTGTTTTTACGATTACTAAATCAAGGGACATAGAATTTAATAAAATAGTAAAAGCGGACTGTGGGAACCCGTAATGGTGAACTGTTTACGTTGAGTACTTGTAGAAAACGTCCGAAGGCAGCGCGGGGCTAAGACCTATAACTTTACTATTGACGTCAAAATGAGTTAATAGTGCAACGATCCAGTTTCATGGTTATTGAGTTTATTAACTTCATTAGTTTTTATTGAAATATGCAGTTTAACAATAAAGAGTTGTCGCGTTTTGACATAAAATATTTGAATAAGACAATTAATACGGAACTTTAATTATTCTCTAACACATCGTTTCTACTCAAGGAAAATTTATAAAATTGTTTTTATTTATAAGACTTAATGAATTTATTAAAAATCAACTCGATAATGAACTTGACTATAAATACTTTATAAACAGAAATCCAAACATCAGAAACATTCAGAAATCCAACGGATATCTATAACGAATTGATTTTCGAACGTGCTGCGCAGAACGGCCGTTGACCTGCTCCCGCGCATCTTACCGCACCCGGATTTGTTCAAGTGATTTAGTGCATCCTTGTACAAGTACTATTGTGTACATACAGACCGAGTCAACGGTGAAGAGGCATGGAGCTATACCACCATTTGTGATTCAAAAATTAATGTCTAAATGGTAGAAACCGCTTTTCGGTATAATAAACGAAATATGTGAATTATACCAATGGTTATGGTACTTATGATGAAGGTTTTTGGGTGTTACAAAACTACTTTTTTTAGAGACACTTTCACGCAAATATATTGCTTTTGTTACCTATATTCATTCTTTCATTTTGCTGCTGCATTTGTTTGCCAAAAATATTTTACTTGACAACAGTGATCGAATCATTTGTATTTATTACGCTTTTTTTGCTATGAATGGAGATTTATAACAATAATAGGCATCCCGTAATTTATAGTATTCTAAGTAGGCTAAATCAGTGTATATAAATGGATTTAAAAAAGTATGTTTCCAGTTTGAAAGAGCAACATTTTTATCTCTGTTCTTGTCTCCCTTTGTCTTTTTTTCCTATAGTCCACAGGGCATATTAGGCAAAGCTCAGCGCAGGGGGCGACACTAACTAACGTCTCAGTTCTCTTTATATTTGGTCGCCATGACAGATCATGCATGACCAAAGAAAGAGTATTAGTACCTATTGAAATCATGATAATATATTTATTAGTAACAAAATAACATGATATTTACATCGATACTAACGATAGAGCTATATTTCCAAAAAAATATTTGAAATAATAATGATTATTAAGGCATTTAAGATACTCAAAAACTGTTTACGGTTTTGTGCTAGTGCTGCACTCTGACGGCAGAAAATTGCAGTAATATTCCCTATTCCATGATGTCCAAATGTTTTTAAAGTCCGCCCATTTTATCTTTAATCGCTTAGCGTATCAGAACGTCAATAGATTTTGTGATCGGTCTTATGTTCCTATTTTGCTGGCATGTTCTTATTTTGTTCTTTAATTTGTGAGTTCCAATTGACAGATGTTATACGACATTATTAGCTAGTTTCAACGGTTCTATACAACCTAGCCATATTTTAATACATAGGTAATTTAATCATCAAGGTGCCGTATTAGTAAATTCGGAATGATCCCATCATAAACGCATATGGTCCCTATAAACTCAATTTGAGGTCGTAACGTGTTCGGCTGTAAAACGTGTTAATGGATTAACATTAATAAAAGACTTTGAAAAAAAAACTGATTTTCCTTACCGTGATGCGGCTGTATAAATTTCTCGAACAATCAATGGTGTAAAAACCTGGAGTTACGCCCTAAAATTTTATTATATGAAAGTTTTCGTAACGGTGTAAGCACATTATTTTTTTAACATTAACATCTCATAAACTTTTGGGTAGCCTTTACTGTTTATTTGTAATCATAATCAGTTAAATGACTTTCGGTCCTTTGCGGCCTAAACGCAACTGCAGAATTAACGATTTGTATTTATTATGAAAACTGATGTACCTCCCTATTTTAAAGACCAAAATACATTTTATTTGTTTACTCGTTTGCACGGAATATTTTACTTTACTGACACAACACAGCGTACTTTCATTGGGAGTAATGTAGCTTTTATTTGTATTGTATTGTATTTGTATTGTATAACTCTCTACTGTACACTAAATGTTAAAATAACGAAAAACGTAACGTAAAAATTGAAATTTCAGAGATTACCACCTACAAACAAAGTTTACATCTTTATTATATTAGTTTTTGGCCATCATTGCTCAAGCTCGCATTCCCGATCCCCATTAGATGTCAAGCGTATTGAATAAACCGTCATATTTGTTGGGCCGTGTGAAATGCCGTACATTTCAGTTTTTCTTATTAATTCTGGCTGGAGCTCATTCAAATGAGGCGATAATCGGGCAACGGCACCGTATTAACGCTTTTTAGTGAGCCGTGTACAAGTGAGAAGGGGCAGCGGATACAAAATCTACTATTAAATACGTATTAGCAAAAACATCGATCATGGGAAAAGCTCATAGGCAAAATTGTAAACACACTCGAAATGGTGAAATGAAGTGTGCGAGGTTCCTAATCCGCAATGGGCGCGTGTGAGAACTACAATCGAAGCCTTCTCATTCTTAGAGAAGACTTATGCCCAACTTCAGAGATCCTGCTATTTTCATATAAAATTTCGTTCGAATCCTTTCAGCTATTTTAGTCTAACAAATTTTAGAATAACCAACACACATAACTATACAAACACGTGCAGAAATTTTTACATTCATACTCTTAATATTATAAGATTCAATATTTCAAAATATTCAAATTCAAGTACATTATTATATTATCTAAATGTATGGTTTATTTCTACTGCAGTGCATACAAAAAGAACGTATTTATTTGTTTGGGTACTTTAATTTCTAAGACAGTAACATTGAATGCCGCTTGTACCAAACTGTTAGTTTACCAACTCATTTGAAATGTATTAAAATTCAACTCACTACTTAGAGTAGGATATCGTGAATACGTAATCACTTAGACACAGCCCTTCGAATTAAAGCCTTATTAGAATAACTATAGTACATTATTACACTATCGCGCCACAAACTTACATGTGCTGGCGGAGAAAAATGGAACTAACGCGAAAGCGTATAGATTATAGATAGGTCTTTCTATTTTGTACGATGACACCGCCACTTCCAGCTCCTCAGACAAATTTGTAATGAAATCAATGAAATGGGACGTATAATGTTTGTTTAATTAATTAGCTTTTTCGATACGGAAAGTAATTAGGAATTAATGAAATACTTTAGTAATTTAAACTTATGAATTCCTTGGGAAGTGTAACGATTTACATAGACTCGATACTGTTAGTGTCACTTTTAATGACAGAAGTAATATTGAATTACAAAGTAAAACTTTTATTTCTTTACTTTATTCTTTTCTAATAATACTTATTAATATTTGCTAGATTTTATTTTTTTCCGATGAAGCGGTAGAAGTATTAAGACATCCAAGACATACCTATTTATATAATAATACTTATAATATTTTAGTTCAACTCAGGTTATAATAAATACTCAATAAATACTGAACAATCTTAACCGCTTTATGACTGTTCGTTTATTCCACGATACACAGAAAATAAGGTAAAACAGGTTTATTAGAATATTAATAAATGCTAAACATCTCACGACAAGCGTTTCTTGGTTTGCAACAAAATAATTACATCTTAGTACCTGTACCGGCGATCGGCTAAAAAAGCAAGAATTTAAATAAACATCATTGAAAAACGATTCGACTCCATCTCCGAGTATTTACTTAGTAACAGTCCGTTTTGAATAAATCGATTTCGAATGGAGCGAACAACCAACCCAAACGAACTCTATTGTGTACACGTAGTACTCAAATTTGGATTGCTGGAGCACGATCGATGCAGAGTTGATTATTTTTAATCCAAAATGTGTTTTATTCCCTAGGGCCGTAAAGTGCGTTTCGTGCTTCGCCCGCGGTGTTTGGTTAACCGAACAATGACATCCGCCGCAGTGTCAACTCAGAATTTTGGAACAACGAACACAAGATAACTGTGGGAGGAAACGAAAAGGAAGATGTGATGCAATTCGGATTGGGAATTTAAAAAGTTGCTTTAGATAAGGTATTTTATCGGTGGTTGAGCTGGGAGAACGTGGTTCGAAACGAAAGGGTCCTTTTATGGGACAGAGGGCCTACTCCGAAGTTCGATAATCGAAGTTCGTATGGTACCGTTCCTCTCGCTCTCGTATTAAATAGTATTAGTGTCAGAGGGACCGAACGACACGAACTTCGATTTTCGAATTTCGTAGTAGCCCTGCTGTTTCGATTTCGATACGTGCCGATCTGAGGAGCCAATCGATGGTTGTTTTATGGTTTTACGACAATTTCCATGTGGACGCTATCATTTGTTTTGTAAATTTAACATTTTAATTGATAATTAATATCACACCAGCTAAAGGGCCTGTTCAGCTCATTGTGATGTGTCACTGAAACTGAATCAACAAACAATATAGAAATGGCTGCCTAAAAATTAATTATAATCACTGGGAATAATATTGATCATCAAATAATTGAACTGAAATTTGGCGATATAATGATATACAATGAATGAAATAATAATAATAATATCTTCTCACAAATTACACCAAATGTTCGGTTCTGGCACTTCGCCGGCCGCTACCGCAGCACGATCGCTTCGCTCGCTCGGCTCGCGCACTGAGGGTCGCAGTTCTACCTAACACTCCTCGCTTCTCTCGTCGTCCTACCTAACCTGCGTCGTACCTGCCTTAGTAGAATAGGTAGAAGCATCGAATTAAGGAACTGATCTATTTATTAGGTGACAGACAGATGTATTATTATGGTGATCGAATTTTGATAATCAAAATATAATTTATGATACAGGTTTATATTAATCTGATGATTCATACTTAGAGACAGATTTGATTAATTTGATGACCAATATATTTCTTAGGGATAGATATAATAATTAGGGTATCGCAGGTTAGTGACAAATCTAAATTTAAGTGACAGAAAATATAGTTCCCATTAAAATATAGGTACAGTGTACAGTCAACCAATTTGATTTCTAGGCCACTATAGAACCTTGTCATAGTAAGTTATTTTGGTTTGTCTATATAAATGCTCATTCGATGACGTTAAATGTCACAATGACAAGATTCTGTGGTGGCCTAAGGATTATATTGGTTGACTGTATACGATTTTAAAGAGAATTATCGTAACTACCGAATTCGCATACATTTATCTGGTTCCATGGTTCATGAAATTTTATTGGTTTGAATAAAAGGAAATGCAATTATCTTGATTGCTGTAACGCATGTCTTAGCCGAAGGTGGGCTTTACTTTTTATGGTTTAATCCGCACTGGGCCCGCGTGGGAACGACGGCCCAAACCCTCTCATTCTGAGGAGGAGGCCTGTGCCCAGCAGTGGGACGTATTAGGCTGGAATGATGATGATACGAGTAACATTTTTAACATCAAAACATTTCAGCGTTATCAAAATTCAAGGCGTTTACGCCCCAAAAATTCTTATACGACCTTTCTAATTGGTCCATTTAGCCTTTATTTAAAACGCATACGCTAAGCATCACTAAACGTCGCTCCATATACACGTTAACGCTACAATGTTTCGACGTTTCTCGACGTTAATTGGACGCGTTTATCATGAAAACGTTAATTGCAGTTTTCGTTTCACTTGGATCGTTAGAAGACGTCAATTACAACTCAGACGTTCAATCAAGTTTGTGTTGCAACCGTGTATCGACCGATGGTTACCAGTGTGCACCGTCACTCCATATAAAGTTCTCTTCCTATTACACCGTATCATATCATGACCGTAATAGGAGCGTATCAGGCACTGAATGTAATGCGACACGGACTACAACATGCCAACAGCGTATCATACCCATAAGACGTGTATCGGGACCGTTTTTGACGCTCCGTGTGTGGTGGTACGCGACAGCGACGCGAAATAAAAGATGGAAATCATTAAAATCTGAGGTAATTAAATTACAGTTTATAATAAATTATAATCAGTTTTGAAAATTCAATACTAAGTTCATTTTTCTACGTATAAGTCGATATTTTTTATTTTTGTCATTTAAAACTCTGCTTGTAAATTTTCAAAACGGAGAATCATCATGGTTTGAAAGTAATTTTTCGAGCAAATGTGTTGAAAAATCAACTTTATAGTGTCGCTTGCTGTCATGGTAACGGGTCTCCTGGGTTACATATTAAAATAATGATTTTATGGAGATACTTAGCCACTTGACAGTCCGACGACACCATGGTATCCAAAACCAAAATGCTTCAAACCGTCCGTGGATACTTTAGTATAGTAAAGTTTTATAAATAGTATTTGAATGAGTAAACATTAATTTACGCTCAGTATTTCTTCTTTATTCAAAACCTTGTAGTTAAAAAAATGTGGAAACACAGCGCGTTTCATCCGTCGATCAAAAACCGGACGGTTTGAGGCATATTGGTCGCGCGCTCCGGACGACTGTCAAGTGGTTAAGTACAAATCCGCTGAAAGTTTGGAGTTGTGTCAGTTTTAAGTCAATTCCTTCACCGCTCATCTCCTAAGCGTGCTAATTGTATACCTAAATTGCGGAACCCTATTGCTGAGACTCCGCTGTCTATCTGCCTGTCCGTCTGTCTGTCACAGGGCTCTATCCCTTGAGCCGTAATAGCTAGGCACTTGAAATTTTCACAGATTATGTATTACAGTGGCCCCTATATTAACAAATACTAAAAAAAGAATAAAATAAATATTTAAGGGGGCTCCCACACAACAAAAGTGTTTTTTTTTGTCGTTTTTTGCTCGATATTACTAACGTCAACAGGTAGACGCTTGAAATATTCACAGAGTATTTAGTTGTATTTTAATTCATTTTAAAAATAAATAATTAAGTTAAAATAGAATAAATATTTAAGGGGTACGGCAAACGTGTTTTTTTTTCGTCCATTTTTGCTAATGTCTAATGTTGTATAGGTACGGAGGCCCGACTCGCACTTGGCCGGTTTTTAGGGTTCCGTAGCCAAAATGGCAAAAACGGAACCCTTATAGTTTCGCCATGTCTGTCTGTCTGTCTGTCTGTCCGTCCGTCCGCGGCTTTGCTCAGGGACTATCAATGCTAGAAAGCTGTAATTTTGCACGGATATATACATATGTAAACTATGCCGAACAAATGGTACAATAAAAAATTGAGAAAAATTTCTTTTTAGGGTACTGTATACTAACTTCATGCGTCCGTTGATTTGATACTGGCAGCATAGTTCCATTTTTGAATAATTATATTGAACGGACGCAAGGGTGTTAAAGAGAAGACTGGTATCCGAGCTGCCAACGTAGCACGTTGATTGGAAATACACATGAAAATATTATAAAGAAGTGATTTTCATTTAGTCAGGAAATCTTCAGGATAGTGGACCGTCCGTCCACTGGCCAACTGTTGGATCTAAAGTCAGTGAAGCACTGTGGTGCGACACACGTCATGAGCGATGCTGTGTCTGTACTGCGGTGTGGAGCTAGCTTTACATCCGATGTGAAGTTCGCATTGCATGGTGGTGCAACACACATCATAAACGATGCTGTTTGTATACTGCTATGTAAGGCTAGCTTTACAGTACCTCCCATAGACGTAAAGTGAGGGTGTTTTTTTTTTCTCATCCAACCCTATAGTGTGGGGTATCGTTGGATTGGTCTTTTTTTTATTTTGGCCGCGCGAAGCCGGGGCGGGTCGCTAGTTATATTATTATAAATTTTAGAAATCTAGCATCTTGAAATGCCATGCTTGGTTCATGAAAACAAAGCAACGGGCGAGGGCTAGTGTTGATAATAATATACCGTTTTCTGCCAACGCTACTCAGGCCTGCGCTTGCGCATAAACCATTTCTTTATGGGCACAGTGCAAATACCATACACCCACGGAGAGTCGTATTTTGACAACAATGTTTATGAACTGAATTGATGGTATTTTGTGTCCCTATCTATAAGTATTATACGATGCAGTGAAAGAGCGAGAGAAAAATGATCTATACTTTTAGATTAACAAGAGCGTTTTTTTTCCTTTTTTTTAAATGCTGTTAAACCTGAGAGTTTTAACTTTAAGAATTATCAAGGTTTTAGTATGTGTTGGAGATGAACGAGGAGAGAATCACAGCCGCCCGTCAACATCTGTGACATAATACTAGCTGTTACCCGCGACTCCGTCCGGGAGGCGGTACCGGTTGTATATTCGAGCTAACATGAAAGAGGGTACACAGAATACCGCGCGGGGAATAAGCGTGGCGCGGTATTCTGTGTGCCCTCATCCACGTTAGCTCGAATCAGGTGATAAAGATAATCCCTCTGATTATCGTCCTGTGTCCATCCTATCAGCGTTTAGCAAAATATTCGAAAAATAATGCTGACGCAAATGATCTCGCATTTTAATACCCATAAAATCATGCATCCACAGCAGTTCGGATTCACAAAAGGCAGGTCTACTACAGACGCGGGTCATAGTTTAGTTAAATTCATATTGCAAGCTTGGGAGGAATCACATGACGCTATAGGTGTATTCTGCGACCTTTCGAAAGCTTTTGATTGTGTGGATCATGATACTTTAATTTGTAAGTTAAATTTTTATGGCATTCGTGGCCTCGCTTTAGAACTCATTAAATCTTACCTCACACAAAGAAAGCAAAAGGTAGCGATTAACGAACGGTATCGGAGGGATCTGTGGTCGAAATGGGAGTGCCTCAAGGATCCATTCTTGCCCCATTCCTGTATCTTATTTATGTAAATGACCTTACTTATATGGTAAGCCAAAAGTCGGGTATAGTTATGTTTGCTGACGATACGTCTTTACTGTTCAAGGTTAGTAGAAAAGATACCGACTTCATTGAGCCCAATGAAACCCTGTCCGTGATATCCGCATGGTTTGCTGCCAATAATTTGTTACTAAATCCTAAGAAAACTAAATGTATTAAATTCTCGTTGATAAATTCATCTAGCTCGAATTCAGTTTCTAATATAAAGTTAAATGGTCAAACTATTGAATTTGTAAAATCAACAGTATTTTTAGGAATAACGCTCGATTCTAAACTACAGTGGGGACCTCACGTCACAGCAATCGCGGGTAGATTGAGCTCTGCTGCTTTTGCAGTTTGGAAAATACGGCAGCTAACCGATGTGGCGACGGCACGGTTGGTGTATTTTGCTTACTTTAATAGCATTATTTCGTACGGCCTTATTTTATGGGGATCTGCTGCAGACATTGAGTCAATTTTTATCTTACAAAAGAGAGCAATTAGAGCAATTTATAAATTTGAAGACGCGTGAATCTTTAAGATCTTTTTTTAAGGAAACAGATATCCTAACCCTGCCGTCGCTTTATGTTTTTGAAATAATCATGTATGTTAGGAAGAACATATGTGATTTTCCCACTAACGTCGATAAGCCAAAGGCTACTAGAAACACAGGGAAGCTTAAAGTTCCATCTTACAGACTGGCTAAAACCAAAAAGTCTTTTCTGGGAAATTGCATACGTTTTTATAATAAAATTCCAAAAAATATTATAAATGAAACGGAATACAAAATTCAGATCTATTGTCAAGAAGACATTAATATCAAAGGCGTATTATAAAGTTAATGATTATATCATGGACAGGGATATTTGGAAATAATTCCGATCCGCATTAGCGATCTTCAAATAGCGAACCTACTGTGTTAAAAAATAAAGTTGTGTTAAATACTTGTGATGTATACATATCATTTAATAATATTGTAAAATCTGTTTTAAAAAAATATATATATATACCTCGTTGAGTTTCTTGCCGGATTCTTCTCAGCAGAGGTTTTTCCGAACCGGTGGTAGATTTTTTTTTTGACATTCATAAGTGCTTGTTATAGCCTAAATTGAATAAAGATATTTTGACTTTGACTTTGACTTTGAATGTTACAACCGGCATCGCATCCGCGCCAGTGTTTTAGGTTAATCGATAATCCACGGGAACTATGCAATTTTCCGGGATATGTCCTTCCCCAGGACTCAAACTATCTGTAAACTAAATTTCTATTAGATCGGATCGGCGGTTAACACGTGATAAAAGTAACAAACAGACTTACAAACTTTCGCATTTATAATGTTAATAGGATATACTAATAGCCGTGGTGGCCTAGTGGTTTGACCTATCGCCTCTCAAGCAGAGGGTCGTGGGTTCAAACCCCGGCTCGCACCTCTGAGTTTTTCGAAATTCATGTGCGGAATTACATTTGAAATTTACCACGAGCTTTGCGGTGAAGGAAAACATCGTGAGGAAACCTGCACAACCTGCGAAGCAATTCAATGGTGCGTGTGAAGTCCCCAATCCGCACTGGGCCCGCGTGGGAACTATGGCCCAAGCCCTCTTGTTCTGAGAGGAGGCCTGTGCCCAGCAGTGGGACGTATATAGGCTGGGATGATACTCATTTTCGCGTTTTATCCTATATTTTTCTGACTGTACTCACTAACGTCCCCAGACTAATTGGAAGTTATAGTTGTACAATTGTGGACGGCTGTACTCTAAATCAGTTTGATAGATGTGCCTTCGGGTGAATTTTCAAGAGCTTTTGTCGTGGTCGAAATAGGCCGTCTCTTTCGTACTGCTCTAGTCAGACAGAGTAGCAAGTAGTACAAGTAAATCAAGAGGCAATTTTACTACTTCGTTATAGACCGGTCTAACTAAAATATTTAATTTTAATTTAATTTAAAATATAAGCCACATGGTTTAATAGTAAAGTTAAAATAAAAATACATCTGTAATGTTATTAAAATAATTTTGTCTCATTGAGTCTTCTTTATTCTATTTTTAAAATTGTTGTTTTTTATTCTCAGTAAAGCTAAGTCCTACAGGCCAGCCTCATCTACTTTATAGTTGGCACCCTTTTTTTTTTAAGCTGCATTCTGATCTGTCATCAACAGTCGTGCGTGAACGGGCGAGCAAACAGCCGTCTCGGTCCGTCGCGCACTTTTTGTGACATCAGTCACGTACTGGCGCTTTATTATAGAACCAATACAAATTATGTAGTTTAAATACTTGGTAAAAAAGAGGGCAACGACCTTTCAGAAGATGATTCATTTATTAATTCATCAAGATTCATCATAAAAGATGTCAAGGTCTATTATATTTTAATAAAAAAAACAACAGCCATAAGCCCACCCATGTGAAAAAAATTAGAGCAAATCTGCAAAATGAGAGTAAATGTAGAATATGGTCGCATGTCAATACTAGTACTCGTGTTTGTATGTTTGTCCGTCTTTCACGTCAAAACGGAGCGACGGATCGACGTGATTTTTGGCAGAGAGATAGTTTATGGGCCTGAAAGTGACATAGGCTACTTTTTATCCCGGAAAATGCAGTTCCCGAGGGAACAGCGCGCAATAACCGAATTCCACGCTGGCGTTGCCACGGTAAGCTTAAAGATATAAAATGACAATTAAATCGCCTTACAAATCTGGAACATTACATTTCTTTTTTTCCGAATAGTGACTATAAAGTATATCACATATAATAAAGAATGTAGTGTAAAAAAGTTCCAAATAAACGTCTTGTTAACCACTAAAGCCTGACCAGGAATACGAAAAACCTGACGCGAGGGCAGCACTTCTACGTTTTATATTGTAACACTTTGTTGTTCTTTACACTTACTATACGATACCTACCAGTCATATTGACAAATATGTTATAATATAATATTTACTAATGCCTTGGACTTTTCTATGACAAATACTTTTATACGTTGTGAATTATTTTCCTTCCGAGGCTATGGATAATCTTCGGCATTTTAAAACACAAAATAACACTTTAAAATACCACGCGTTAACAACGTCAAACTTAGACGGCAATAGACAGATGACATTTGAATTTAGTGTTACCAGTGCAAGAAATTAATTAAATATGGCGAGGTTTTTTATATTCCTGGTCAGGGTTTATGTCTATTATTAATCTCTCGATGCAACCTTCTTCCTCTACGCTGTCTTGGGTACTGAGACTGCCTGAAACAGCACGACAAACACGAATGTTTCCGAGTAAATACGATAGGAAAGGATTATTCATAAAAGCCAAAAGCGAAATTTTACTATATTTTTTTCAAAACAGACACTTCACAAATATTAATGATAGCAACATCCTCCTTTCTGGTAATTTATGAACTCGGAGAAGTGAAATCGCAACGTGCCATACCATTAAGAACAGCACATAGTAAAAGCAACTGTAACCTAGTAATAATATAGTACAGAGTTTCATACAGCATCGCTGTAAGTACTTGATTGTGTTCAAAATCCATTAATAAAATTGTTGAATAGAATCAGAAACAAAACACGACGTTGTTTAAAACTATTGTTTTCTGTGTCAGTGACCTTTCACTTATAAGTATTAGAAAAGTCTGGTCTCTGTCAAGTTTAGGGTTCATTGTAACCCTATTGTAAACTCCATCTATCATCGACATAGCCAAGAGATATCTCGTTGAAGTGGTAATGGGCAGGCCATATAGCACGGAGAACAGATGTCCGTTGGGGTCGAGAAGTCCTCGAGTGGAGCAAGCGCAGCGTAGCGTCCAGTAACGAGATGGTCGGATGACCTGTTTAAAGCCGCGGGTTAAGAGTGGATGCAAGCCGCCTCCAACCGAAGCAGGAGGTCTATGGGGGAGGCCTATGTCCAACAGTGGACGTCCTGCGACTGAGATAATGATGATGATGAGAAAACTCCAGGGAGTTGGGGCAGCTGGCTATTTTAGACAGTGAGAATCTGCGCTTTTCCTTTCCAGTCGACCATTTCTTTCTTTCTAATGGATTTTTCTTAACTGCACGCCGCCATGTCCCATAAAGCACCTCCATATACATTTTGAAAACTAAAACCATAGAGCCCAGAATTTTCGCGGCATTTTTGATCTGTCATAGTGACTTCTCACTTATCGACTCTACCTAAAGAAATGATATCGATAATGACATTATCTTAAAATAATAATCATAATATCTTTTATAAAGACACTCACCAATGGAACACTTATTTGCGCTAAAACAGACTGAATTTAAATTTGAATTATTACAATACAATACAATACAATATAAATATTCTTTATTGAACACCATAAATCAGTACAAAAAACTTATGATATAAACAATAGGCAGAGTTAGGGTAGACAATAGGCGGTCCTATCGCTTAAAAGCGATCTCTTCCAGACAACCATTTGGGTACAAGAACAAAAAAAAAACTATTATTGTTTTCATTGCATAATGCATATTTGTCTATTTCACAATTTCGACTGCTCACAATTTAATTGGAAGAGATCGCTCTTCAACGTTAAAACCGTCTATTGTTGACCTCTATTTTTAATCTTTTATAACATTTTGTGTACCGCGAAATTGAATATCGGAAGTCGATAAGCGAGAAGTCACTATGACAGATCATAAATGATGTGAAAATTCCGGGCTCTCTGCCACCTTAAGGTATTTTACCGTAAATTTAGGTTATTTTTACGAGTTTAGGGTATTCTTTAGGGTAGAAAATTATTTAGGGTAAAAGTTTTCGAATGAATTGTACGATTACAAGAAAAAAATACTGCAGATGACATAGAAGCCAAGACTATTATGGATGCATTCCAAGAATGTTTCGGAACGGTGTGTAGAAGTTTAGCTATTAGTACATACGAGTATATAAGTTTTTATTTTAAACATTTTTAGGGTAAAAAAAAAAGTGCCTAATTTAGGGTAATTTAGGGTACAACGGCAAAACCTACTGACACTGGCAAAATTGTCCCCCAATGGCCAGCGCCATATTTTTCTAATAAAACAACAACTTTAGGGTGGTAGACCACATATTTGGCTGATGGTACAATGGTACAAGCCATAGGGCCCAAGGTGACGATTGTAAGTGTTTTCTATTTCTCTTTTCACTTGTTCTGTCATCATCATCATCATCATCAGCCGGAAGACGTCCACTGCTGAACAAAGGCCTCCCCCTTAGACCGCCACAATGAACGACAACTCGCCACTTGCATCCACCGGTTTCCCGCAACTCTCACGATGTCGTCAGTCCACCTGGTGGAGGCCTGCCAACGCCTCGTCTTCGTCGCCACTCGAGAACTTTTCTCCCCCAACGGTTATCTGTTCTTCGAGCGATATGGCCCGCTCATTGCCATTTCAACTTGCATATTTTTCCAGCTATGTCAGTGACTTGTTCTGTATCTGACAAGAAAGCTCTCCAGCTAAATCCGACCAAAACATTCACATGTAGCCACGCAATTTTTCACTCACATTAAATGCATTAAAGAATTTAAAAAATAACATACATGTATGTCCAAATTGCATGGCGATTAAATCAGTGTCTTCCGCTGCCAGAGCGGCCATTTATTCAAAAATACCTACCGCGTTCATATGTATTTGTGGAATCAAAAACCTGTTATACTAATTGCTCCCATTTATTACAAGGGTGAACAGCGAAAAGACGATTTGACCAGGGCAAAAACGTTTCACACTTCAGAGTTAGGATCAATCCAATCGTTACCTTAAGAGCATTTATACCTACTGAGCTGGCAACGAACTAATGTTTATGACCGGTTTTTAAAAGAAAAATAAAATCCATCACGAATAATTATTGGAGTAGACACATTAACTGATATATTAAGACGAGTTCTATCAGACCACATTTTTAATTTTCGTTCAATTTTTATGGAATAGTCGAGAAAAACTAACAAAAATACAACATTGCCAGCTCAGCAGGTATAAACGCTCTGAAGGACACATGAGAGATCGTTTTGTCTAAAGCCGAGTTTAGGCTGGCAAGAGATATCGTGCAAGAAACATTGCGGCGCTCAATTGACCACTGCATACTCATTGGCTTTACGGCCTCGCTATGTAATGCACTTGCACAATTTTTCTTGCAAGTCTAAACTCGGCTTAACGTGCTGCCGTCCGCGATCGCATTCACCATCAGTTTCTACCCTTATCTTCTATCTCATACCTACCGTGTGACAGAAAGAAGTGGTGAAAACGATTTTGATTGCAAGTCTGATGGACAATAAGGCCTACTGATATCTTGAATCTCCCTCAGTGTCCCCGTCCCGTCGTCCTTCTCCAATATTAGTACAAGTTCATGCAACGCGCTA
>NC_133472.1:4485947-4520840 GCF_025370935.1 Choristoneura fumiferana | reverse complement strand
TCAGTGTCTTCCGCTGCCAGAGCGGCCATTTATTCAAAAATACCTACCGCGTTCATATGTATTTGTGGAATCAAAAACCTGTTATACTAATTGCTCCCATTTATTACAAGGGTGAACAGCGAAAAGACCATTTGACCAGGGCAAAAACGTCACACTTCAGAGTTAGGATCAATCCAATCGTTACCTTAAGAGCATTTATACCTACTGAGCTGGCAACGAACTAATGTTTATGACCGGTACGCTTAGTGTATTTTCCTCACAAAATACGTCTCATCGCGTTCGCGTTTAAAATCTCAATTTGTAGAAACACGAAACAGCGCCTCTAGCGGAAAGTGCACAACAACTTTGAGTGTAGGTTTGCTACTAAAACTATTCGTCCGCGTATCTTAACGAAAACGGCACGACGCCGCACCCGGGACATGTGGCGCTCCTATCGACAATCGAACGCTCGATTTACGTCTTCGAATAGTAACGAATGTTTGCTGAAAACGCCAACTTTATGACGGTTTTTAAGAAAATAAAAATCCATCACGAATAATTATTGGAGTAGACACATTAACTGATATATTAAGACGAGTTCTATCAGACCACATTTTTAATTTTCGTTCAATTTTTATGGAATAGTCGAGAAAAACTAACAAAAATACAACATTGCCAGCTCAGCAGGTATAAACGCTCTGAAGGACACATGAGAGATCGTTTTGTCTAAAGCCGAGTTTAGGCTGGCAAGAGATATCGTGCAAGAAACATTGCGGCGCTCAATTGACCACTACATACTCATTGGCTTTACGGCCTCGCTATGTAATGCACTTGCACAATTTTTCTTGCAAGTCTAAACTCGGCTTAACGTGCTGCCGTCCGCGATCGCATTCACCATCAGTTTCTACCCTTATCTTCTATCTCATACCTACCGTGTGACAGAAAGAAGTGGTGAAAACGATTTTGATTGCAAGTCTGATGGACAATAAGGCCTACTGATATCTTGAATCTCCCTCAGTGTCCCCGTCCCGTCGTCCTTCTCCAATATTAGTACAAGTTCGTGCAACGCGCTATTACCCGAGACGCTTAAATCGACCGGGGCCGCAGGCGAGGGTTATTTGAAGTTGAGGGTAAAATGAGTTATTAGAAGTTGAGAATAAAATGGGTTTCGATACAGGTAAAGCAAGTATAAACTAGTATCCAATTCCGATTACTGGTTATAATATCCGTTTAAAAGAATATAGATAACTGGCACATCACTAAACCTTATTTTACTTACCTATATGGATACATGAACTTATGGTCGAGCGCAGGACTGTATCAGGTTATTTATTGCAAGCAGTCATGGTTCAATACATTTATGTAGTTTATTCATTGGTTAGGTGTTGCTATTGCTCGCAATCAGCGAGCCGGGATTTATAGGGTTGCCAGATCAAATATTCATGACCTAATGTCTCTGGTTTATTAGTGAATCATAGCAGATTTTCCGATTTACCGACAGACGGCCGTACTGTCATTGCATGTAGGCTAGACACCCGTAACATACGAACAATTAAACTTTTATATCACTTTTATTATATGAATAATAATATTGTCTATTGTTATTATAAAATATTTTAAACAAAAAAAGATCCTGAACTCGTCCGTATCATTTATTTTTAAAACGACTTTTGTCTTGCTTGTCAATGCGACTCCACCGTCTAAAAAGAGCGATCGAAAAAAAGTTCGATAGGATTGGCTACGGTCGACGAGTTTCGCTTTAACATTTGAATTTCGAGTACCACCCGATGCATGGAATTCAAAAAAAGAACGAGTTGACTTAAACTGTTGATACATATTTCAAAATAAACGCAAACAAATTCACGAAACTTAATGTCTTCCCAACACGTACATTTTTAACGGGGCTAGTTTAGTGTCCATTGCAAAACTGACAATTAGCTAACGCTCTGAGTTTGACATTTAATTCAATACCAAAATTATTTTTAAATCTTTACAACAATCGGACAAGTGCGTATTAAATTTATGAAATAAAACTGCCGTGATGCATTGTCCCGGAACCACGTTAAACCGTTTCAGATCCAAAAGAACGCAAGGTACATCAAACTCTAGTGACTTACGACGTTTACTCCCGCGACAAGTCGACCATTGTTTCAAATTCGCCAAACCGGTTTACAGATAGTGCCGCGGACATGTATGCGCTCGGCATTCCTATATAGCATTTGACCCGGCTTCGGTTAAATTGACGCATGATATTTTAACTTTTTATCAACTCACATCGCAATATTAGATAATCCGAAAACGGCACTGAATAATATTTAGGGCTGGCTGCCGGAGATCAAAGTGTGACTTTTTAATTTTAAAAACATCGATAAAAGGCAATGCGCTTTTAAAATGAAACGATAATTTTAGAATACAATCTAATGGGATTTTCGTTTTCATTCATCCCTCTAGGGATATATCGTCGAAAAGTTCACAAAATAACCGATAACAGGTTGTCAATTTATCTGCGATGTTTTTTTTTAACAGACCCTAAAATACCATTTCTGAATTTCACCAGCCAGCATTTTCGAGAAATTAAAAAGGATAACCGAACTGGCCGGAGACAACGTGGACTGACACATTCCTTTTTTATTTTAAACCTGCATTCTGTGGCGTAGACGTTTCTTATAAAGTTTCGCTGCGCAACTTGTCCAAGAGTAAAGTTCGATTTAGATGTGGCCTCAGGCAGCTATTGTTCTTTTGACAGCGGGATTTTGCCCGTAAGTGAATTAACGATAATTATTTTAATAAAGCTAATCTATTTGAAAAACGAACACGATTGTTTTATTCATACACTAGATTATTAATTTAATTGTTTTACTTAGCATGGCGTGGTTCTTATTAACTCGGGCGTATAATGGCACTGTCTATTGCTTAATCCTTGTAAAAATTATTTTTGACAGTTGCTGAACTCAATACCATTTCTATTAAAAACTTAATTTTGTACACGAGCTTTTCGCTGACAATTGAATATTGTTGCCATCGGATCTGTATAAGACCAGCTAGCGTGAAAGTTATCTTTAATTTTTACAATTGAATTAAAGCACGAAGGATCGACTTAAAATTTGGAAAAGATAGTATGTTCTCCTAATACAAGATTTAATGAGAATGCAAGTACATAGTTAATTAAAAAAGTCTATGTTTTTTTTTTTTTTCAAATAAAGAACAGTTCTTGCTTGCATCATGTTTTATCCCAACAGACAGGCATATGTAGAGTAAGCGACAAGTGAGAATTGTGCTGGCTTGCTTTGACCGGAACAGCGCTTGGCTAAACCTATTAAGACAGATAACTTAAACGTGCCTCACAGCATGCGCACGAGCATTGCGAGATAAATCGCACCCAGAAGTTTTTACAGCCTTGATTTAGAATACAAATTCGTGTAACCTAGCTGCAAACGTAAGTTCACATATGAATGAACTTAAAATGCTTGTTATGCGACTGTTACATTAAAGTGATAGAGACCATTTTTGTTTGTTTTGCTGGCAAGACTCAGATTTTTCTTTATTACTCACATTGTCATCAAGATGTTATGATATAAATGTATGACAAAAGCGAACTACGTTTTATGGTTTAGTACTAAGAAAACATTGTTTGTTGCTACATTTTTTTTACCCACGACTCTTGTACTTTAAATTATGACTTTTTTTTAGTTTTTATCCAGAGATCTGAACGTCTTGTGTAAACTTTGAGTTACGAAGATGCAAGTTTAGAAAAAAAAGTCACGAAAAATGGTTTATGGTACTTTTTTACCTTTTTGAAGGATGAGCCTTACTTGAAAAGAAAAAAAAATGATCACCGACAATGCAGGTTTCGTACTTATGTACACTGACGAGTAAAAATAAAGGGTCAGTTACAAAATCGCAATAGGTCCTAGACTAATTAAGGTATTTTCTGGATTCAAAAAGTACATTGAAGCTAATTTAATTACGCATAAGTTAACTTAACATAGATAATAAAACTATTTACTATACTCATTTTACTCGAAGAAGAGCTATCACAGCGGGTTTTGTAGTTATAGTCATTTTTGTAACTGATACTTTATTTTTGTCTGTCAGTGTAATATCCAGTAACTATGCAACACTAGGTACAAAATTTGCTGTCTTACAATTTGAGCACACTTTTTTACATGGAACATTCATATTGAACCCAATTTTTTCACTTTTCCGTACAATTTTTCTTTCATACAACTCTGTACAGGCAATACACAACACAACAAAAAATAATGAGCCAATGTGCAGCTGTTCTGAAGAGATGGGCCTATATGACGACCGGATGGCCAAGTTAGAGAACCTGACTACGAAGCTTGAGGTCCCGGGTTCAAACCCCGAATCAATTCCCGGCCGCGGTAGATATTTGTATTAATAAAATGAATGTTTGTTCTCGGGTCTCGGATGTTTAATATGTGTTTAAGTATGTAATCCTACTAATATTATAAATGCGAAAGTAACTCTGTCTGTCTGTCTGTCTATCTGTCTGTCTGTTACGCTTTCACGTCGAAACCACTGAACCGATTTTGATGAAATTTGGTATATAGATATTTGAACCCCATGGATCAACATAGGATACCTTTTATTCCGGTAGAGGGCGCCACCGCGCGATAACCTAGATCCGCGCAGACGAAGTCGCGGGCTTAAGCTAGTTATCTATATAAGTATGTTTATCCGTTGCCTATATCCATGTACAAGCTTTGCTTAGTTTGAGACTAGGTCAATTTGTGTCAAGTGTCCCATGATATTTATTTATTATTATATTATATACATACATACTTTCAGCAATTTTTATTTACATATATATAGAGCGGTCTATATACATATAGGCATATCTCCAACTGGGATGATGAGATACATTTAGTTTTGTACGCCCACGTCAACTTGTAATGCCTAATTAAGTTTTATTATCCGCTTGAAAATTATTCTAAAGGCACAAAGTCAGGAAACATAGACCTAAACAAACGTAGAAACTTGCGGTTTACGACTCGAACATAAGACAGCACTCTCTAGCCGCTCTTAAGATCGTTAGCCTTTAATAAATACTATTACTCCACCGAATATGGCAACACTTGATTAATACGAGAAAAACAAGTGCAACTTACCGCTCTAATTGACCGTTCCTGTCTTTCGCCAAGACGCTTACATTTTCTGAAGTTTTAATATAACAACACTGAACTGTCAAATGCCTGCACAAACCTGCGAAGAAATTCAATGGTGCGTGTGAAGTTCCCAATCCGCACTGGGCCCCGTGGAACTATGGCCCAACCCTCGTTCTGAGAGGAGCCTGTGCCCAGCAGTGGGACGTATATAGGCTGGATGATGACTGTCAAATGCTCGTTAAATAATCTTGATCCTTTCTAACTGGATATTTTTGATGTTATAAAGGTACATGATTCATACGTTCTCTAGTCATCATCAGCATCCCAGCCTATATACGTCCCACTGTGCAAGGCCTCCTCTCAGAACAAGAGGTTGGCCATAGTCCCACGCGGGCCAGTGCGGATTGGGAATTTACACGCACCATTGAATTGCTTCGCAGGTTTGTCAGGTTTCCTCACGATGTTTTCCTTCATCGCAAAGCTCTTGGTAAAAAATTCAAATGTGACGTTCTCTAGTATTTTCTGTAAATTTTAAAATTATCGAACGTTTAAGAATGTGAACAAAAATGTTTTAAGAAAATCTTCAACAACAGTGATACAAATTTTATTAAATTACTAAACATTGTATTATAGGTTTAAGCTTAAACCCAGTTGGTTGCCTGCCCATAAGTTTTTACTCTAAGGTATATTGGCATGGGAAATACGCTGTTTCACCCCATATGGGATGAGTATCATAAGCGTGGGGTGCGACAACCAAATTGTTATTACTTTACACCCCTCCAACACAACAATAGGTGTAACAAATTTATAAAAATCGATTAGTATCAGCTTGAAGTATCAAGATGACAATGCCCATCTATAATTTAAAAAATTAGCGAATCTAGTTTGACAGATGTAAGTGTTGCCAGACATGAGAAAATTATTATAGCCATAGTTAGGTGTTGCCATGTTGTTGCTTGTTGTTTTTGCTAATTTGGATACACCACAAGCCGTACATTACAGTTCTAGAATATTATTTTGATAAAAGATGACCTATGTGAACCCATTATTATACGTAAAAGGGCTAATCTTGCCTATTTTCAATTGTACAGTCGGCTACGTCAGTGTTTCATTGTAAAACAATTTGCCGCAGAAACCAAGTCGCACAGGGCTCTGTCAAAGAAGCTATGTTTTTATTTCAATACGGTATTTGACAACTCCTGATTTTGCCATATCTTAATATTATTATGAAAATATAGATATACAGATAGTGTATAGCGAAGAGAAAATTTAAATCGGTTGAAAATTGGATCTAAAGTGAAAAAATCTATATACCTGTCTCTTTCTCAAACACTTTTCTCCATGCAGCAAGTATGGCGGTACTGGCGTGTGACGTCACATGCCAGTATGTCTTTCTCTGTCTAATCTTGAATTTCAAACCTTTATAAATTTGTTATTTGTAAAGGTAGCTTAAAAATTGTTTGTCTATTCGATAACAGGCATTGTGTAGTTTTCATTTATAAATAAAACATATACAAAATAGTCAAATACCGTATTGTTGTGATGTGTGTCATCAATATTTTACAAACTGTTAAGTTATGAGACTGAATAACTAAAACTAAGTTGAGTAGGTACTATCGAAGTTTCCTGGCCCATCGTAGAACTTTCTCAAAATGAGTCTTAAAGTTATTTTCCTTGTCAAACATTCTCTAAGTAAAATCTTGCTTTTAATAATATATCCTGAGTTGCTTGCTTTGTTTTTTAGAACTACATATTTACAGAACTCGGCATTCATTTTGACTAAAATTTTTTTCGACGCTTGTTTCTAATTTTTAATTTGGCTCCATTTTTAATGGGACCAAACTTTACTCGATGGAACTATCGGAGATATTTAATATTCCAGAGCCATGACATTACGAACGACTTTCGTAACCGATTGTACGCCGCTATAATCTCCGAACCATTACGGAATCGATTTCTTCTCGATTGCTCGAAAACAATCGAAGTTCAACCGGCTTGTAGCTTGAGCTTTTTTTTTCAGTTATTTGACTTGTAAAACAAAAACAAATAATATTATTAGTGGACGGTTGATGTTCGATTTCGATTCCTTTCCTACAACGTTCTCGTATTTGTGGTGTGGAAGATTTCACTTATACTCCCGAGTTTTTGTTCAAAATTATTATCTGAGCCGGGAATTTTGGCGGCATTTTTGATCTGTCATAGAGACTTCTCATTTATCGACTCTACCTAAATGATATCGATAATAATATTATCGTAAAATAATAATCGTAATATCTTTTGTAAAGACACTAATGGAACACCTATTAGCACTACAACAGCAGGCAGCAGGTGGTTTGCAGGTGGTAGGACCTTGTGCAAGGTCCGCCCGGATTGCTACCACCATCTTGCTCGCTAATCCTGCCGTGAAGCAGCAATGCTTGCACTGTTGTGTTTCGGCGAGGAGAGTAAGACAGCCGATGAAATTACTGGCACTTATCCCTTAGGCCTCTAGGTTGGCATCGCATCTGCAATAATGGTGTAGCAGGTGTCTATGGGCGGTGGTGATCTCTTACCATCAGGAGACCCACTTGCTCGTTTGCCATCCAGTCGAACAAAAATTGAATTATTATTGTCATTAACTATTAATGCATGTTTGTGTCTATTTCACATTTTAGACTGCTCAAAAGTTAATTAGAAGAGCTCTTTGACGATAAAACCTCTACTGTTGACCTCTACTTTTAATCTTTTATAACATGTTGTGTATCGATATATCGATATTGAATATCGGAACTCGATAAGTGAGAAGTCACTATGACAGATCAAAAATGCTGCAAAAATTCCGGACTCTGAATTTATTCTCCCATTTTAGTGTACCACAACCACATTTAAAAGGATCCGACCACTAGGAGTGGGTCAAAATAAACTTGCAAGATTTAACCCAAACATATAACCTTTTTTTTTATGGTATAGGGAGCAAACGAGCAGGCGGATCGCCTGATGGTAAGCGATTACCGTCGCCCATGGACACCTGCAACACCAGAAGAGTCACAATGCGTTGCCAGCCTATAAGGTAGGAGTACGCTCTTTTCTTGAAAACTTGAAGGTCATATCGTTCCGGAATACCGCGGGCGATAGTTCATTCCAGAGTTTTGCTGTGCGAGGCAGGAAATTTCTGGAAAAACGCACAGTAGAGGACCGCCAACCATCTAAATGGTGAGGATGGAAGTGTTGTCGCGTAACCTGATAAAACAAGTGAAAGAAAAGTAACGATGTCATACTAACGACGACTATCATACACCAATCTGTACCGATCTATTATTAGCTTTCTCACGCTACCGTTCCCAAAATAAGTTGAAGGAAGTGACCGCCATTACGTTTTGAGGCAAACCTGACACGGTCAAGTTCGAGCGACGTTTAACAAAAAAGGGTTCAGTAAGCAACCAAGATTTATTAGTATAATCCAACTAATATTATAAATGCGACAGTTTGTAAGTCTGTTTGTTACCTCATCACGTCTAAACTGCTGAACCGATTTAGATGAAATTCGGTGTACAGATAGTTTCGAGTCGGAAAGGACATAGGGAAATTGCGTTGTTCCCGTGGGATAGCGATAAACGAATTTGACGCGGACGGAGTCGCGGGTAACAGGTTAGTCATTTAAGACGGTTACAGACATAATAATATACTCTGTTTGTTAAACCAAGTTCTATAGTGACAGTATGAAATGTCAAATGTAAAAATAATGTGACCAGCGTAATACGAAGTACTGCTGAATAGTGCTGCTGGGCTACTCCGAAACTCGAAACTCAAAGTTCGTATCGTGCGGTCCTCTGACACTTACACTGTTTGATACGAGAGTGAGAGACGCACGACACGAACTTACGAGTTTCGTAGTAGCCTTGCTGCTCTCTGATTTCGGTTTTCGACATAATTTCAAATAATCGATAAAACCTAATCTTTAATGGAAAAATAAATAAAATGACAGCATTCAATATTCTACTTTCCATAAGCATTGAGCTTATAGGCAGAACTTGCTTATAGAATCAAAATGAAATTTAAACATCAACATCTACAAAAAGTGGAAATATCTATTTTTTTTAATGTCTTAGGTGCTCTACGTGTGTTAGTTTAGTACGCCACAGATCTGTTCATATCTTAACATTATATTTTAATTTTCGGTGATTACCGGTTTTGGCACATCACTATTTATGCGATGTAAAAAAACAGGTAACGAGCAGGTAACACATGAAACGTCATTTTAGTATCTTGGTAAACCAAGACAGATTATAGACATACAGACAGACATATAAAGAAATAATACTTTCAGACTTTTGCTATTTGTATTTCATGTTTCTAGGGCAGAGAGAGACATTTATTCACACAAATTTGACACACGCGAAAAACGAACTTAAAATGAGAGTAAAAGAAAGTAAAGATAAAAATACAGACAAACAATTTGCTTCCTGTCTGCTTACTTTGTTTTGATGTACGGAAGTCTAAAAATTAGGCAACCCGTTCGATCAAGTTGTTACGACGCCACGCTACTTCTCCCTAGGTACAGGTAGTGCCACGAGAGTTGAAGTGAATGATTACACACACAGCTACAAAAAGAACTGATTGCACAAAAGGAGAATGAATGAAATTAATGAATAAATGTCAAAATCCAGCTGTCATTACATGACATGTTCTTGTGTGAGTGACTTCAACTCTGGTGGCACTACCTACTACAACCTGTAACCTCCATTAGAACATAAATTTTAATTAACGATAGCTGTAACTATTGAGAACCGTTTTATCGATATCCTGACCAACAAAAAGTTGATAAATCCCCGACGTTGTCTGTTCAAAGTTCAACCGATTTTGATAAGACATGTCTAAGAACCATCGCTAGAAAACCTGCTTTCAATTAAAAAAAACCGCATTCAAATTGGTCCACCCGTTAAAGAGCAACGGCGCCACAGATAGACAGACAGACACACGCACAGACACGCAGACATACAGATACACAGACACACATAGCGGTTAAATTTACAAACTTATATCACCCCTCTTTTTGCGTCGGGGTTAAAAATAACAATTATCGTTACTAATGGAGTTTTTTTTAATTTCTCGGGCAGCAATGTAATGCAAACATTTATTTGACGTTTCAGAGGCAGCAAAATTTTAGTGTCAGTTGTGAGCTTTGTTACCGATACATTGCGTGCCGAAATAATTTGTCTGAAAAAAAAATGTTTTTTTTTTTTAACTAGAAATACTAATTCACGTTCATTAGGGCTTATGGTTTCAGCCCTTAAAATATATTCTTATGGAAGTCACACGTTGTATAACGCGGTGCTTCTAAGGGCTTTAATATCTAAGACGGAGCTCTAAAGCTTGCGTTTTTGTCGGTAACAAGGCTGCTATTAACTAATGCATTTCTTTCGGCCGCATTAAAAAAGCATTGCGTCACTACTTTAAAAAAACTCGTATCTCAAAATGGATAATTTTTCTGAGTGCACTTTATGACTATTACATCAAGGTTCAATTTTGTTGACGTATTGATTTGAGATACGAGATTTATCAAAGTAGTGACGATATTTGTCTAATGGCATTGAGTGCAGTCCCGGTCACACTGCAGCACGAATGTAATAACAGACCTGGACCATTCAGAGAATATGCAAGTAGTCATCATCATCAGCTGGAAGACGTCCACTGCTGAACAAAGGCTTCCACCTTAAGGTGGTTTTCCACCGGCGAGGCGAGACCAGACGAGGCGAGACGAGACGAGGCGAGACGAGAATTGAAATTTGTATGGCAGCGCCCGCGGCGTCCGGCGCCGGCTCCCGGCGGGCGCGCGAGAATGCATACAAATTTCAATTCTTGTCTCGCCTCGTCTCGTCTCGCCACGCCGGTGGAAAAACACAATTAGAATGCCACAATGAACGACAACTCGGCACTTGCCTCCACGTCAGCCCATCTAGTGGGAGGCTTGCGAACGCTTTGTCTTCAGAAGAAACAAAGTCAAAAGAACAGTTCAAAGAACGAACACGACACGAACAGAAAGAACACTTCAAAGAACAGTATTATTTGTTCAAATATGTCTTAATTGTTTAACGAACTGAGCTGTGGAAGATTTTTTTAACCCCCGTTGCAAAAAGGGGTGTTTGACGCCATTGCCTGTCTCTCCGTCTGTGGCATCGTAGATCTCAAACGCGCAGATCAATGATGCGGTATTTTACGTGAAAGCGAATCGTTGCAGTGGTTCTTAACTATATTCCATAAAAACCGGTTTAGCCGTTTTGAAATTGAAATATGAACTTACAGTGTCTGGAGCTTTTAAATTTTCTAAGTTAGGAAGCTACTGGGAAGAGATGGAATGCAAACTTCATTCGCTACGAGAGAAGCTCCCATATAAATATTTTGAGAAAAATTGACAAAGCAATTAGAATCTAATTGTTTCGAGAATAAAGTCAAACTGCCATGGTGTATAACAATAGAAAAACAAAAGAATTTTCACTTTGTTACATTGTCATACATTCCTAATTCCCTTGAACTTATTGTGTACTCGTACATTCTATTGCACATTGGGCCGAACGAGGTTAAATACTTATTTTTTAAAGGATAGTTTTATTTTCAAGTTAAAACGACAACTCCATAAATAAACGCTGAGAAATTCCACAAATGACGTCAGATGCAGCTACTCGTATATATAACTGGTATTACTCAACATAAGGAGTCATTAGAGGAGTTAATTGAATGAACGAATGGATGAATGGATGACCGAGTTGCGTCTGAGACAAGATGGCCGACATTCGCGTTGATTCAACTCGTGTATTAGGGCTCGTTTAGAAGGTGCGAGTAGTATCGAACCAGTTGAATCGTGACACTGTCGGTCCTTTTCGTCGAAAGTCATAGTCACACATTGCTTGACAAGAGAAAATATTGTGACGGTGAGAACGTTCTATGGGGGGGGGGGGCAGGAATAAAATGGTTCGACTATAAAGTACTATTCAATGGAAAAAATCAATCTGGTAAACAAATGTGGTGACTGACATTGACACTTGACTGACGACTGGCTGACTGACTGACTGGCGTTGGCTCTAGTGATGTAAATGCACTTTAAGATACTTCAATCAGCAGTAAATAATTATTTTGAAATTACTCATATTTCATTATTTAATGTTTTCCCTAAGTTTAATTTTTAAAAATGGCGAATCACGTTTCTCTTAGTCCTGTGCAAGAGTCATTCACAATGTTTCCATGTCCCTTTTAACTTAAAATGTTTAATAGCATTTTCACGAAGTTTTAGAATTATATCTTCAAATATATATACCTAACGTTTACATTAGGACTTGATCAATCATTTATACATGCATTTATAAAATTCCGAGGTCCTGCCGTTTCAAGGCAAAAGGCGGTATCTTTAAAAAAAATTTTTGTGTTTTATACCATCCGATGCAGAATGTCTTAAGCTACGCAATACACGGCGTACTCCGCCATTATGCCGTGCCATAAACGCGTAAATTTGCCGAAGCAACTGAATCCACAATTATGTATTAAGCTCCATATAAATGTAAGTACTCGCAATATAACGAAACGAGAACAAATAAATGTACCATTAAACGACGCGTTCACACGGTGTTGCGCAAAACGGAGCCATAGAGAATAAGCAAATAGGTGACAAAGTTGCGTAACTGTGAAAACGTTCTCAAAGGTGATGAGTGAAATGGTACCAGAAATTGGAGAATGCTATTAATATTATAAACAGGCCTTCACCTCCGGCTTTGCACGCGTAAAATTAACGTAACCTAAGCCTAGCAATTGAATAATTAATCCATACTAATATTATAAATATTATTACATTTGAAATTTACCACGAGCTTTGCGGTGAAGAAAACATCGTGAGGAAACCTGCACAAACCTGCGAAGCAATTCAATGGTGTGAGTGAAGTTCCCAATCCGCACTGGGCCCGCGTGGGAACTATGGCCCAAGCCCTCTCATTCTGAGGGGAGGCCTGTGCCCTGCGGTGGTCGTATATAGGCTGGGATGATGATGATGATGATGAATATTATAAATGCGAAAGTGTGTGTGTTTGTCTGTTTGTCCGTCTTTCTTGTCGAAACGGAGCGACGGATTGACGTGATTTTTGGCATAGAGCTAGTTTATGGGCCAGAGAGTTACATAGCCTATTTTTTATCCCGGAAAAATGCAGTTCCCGAAGGAACAGCGCGCGATAACCGAATTCCACGCGGGCGAAGCCGCGGGCAAAAGCTAGTAAATTATAATTAGTGGTATAATTCTGTGGCCCTAGTGAAAAAGGGGTTAATTCTGCAGAAGTTGAACAGCTGATTTCGACTTAAACCCCTGTACACATAAAATAGAAAATAGCTGTGTAATTTCTGCAGAATTAGCCCCTTTTTCACTAGGGTCCCAGAATTATTTGTATATCGCTGTGCCCTAGCAGGGTATATGTTGAACGTTCATACTTTTTAAGATCTTCATCACAACATTTAACGCGATAAAGAGTTTGAGTTTGAATTTAAATTCCGGGATTTCGTCAATTTTACTAACGTTGCATTGAAAACGCACGCCAAATTCATGTTTGAATTTTAGGATAAATGTGTTATTCAAGACTTGCTCTATTCTTCTATTCTACACTGACGAACAAAACTGACAATTACTACAAAACCTGCTGTGATATCTTCTTCGAGTAAAATGAGTTTAGTAAACAGTTTTATTATTAATGTTAACCTATGCGTAATTAAATTGGCTTAAATGTATTTTTTAAATAAAGAATAGTACATTGTGTCTTAAGGGCGGTAAATAAGGAATTACGAACGAGTCTATTAGAAGCCCGAAGTCGAAGACTGAGGGCTTTAATGAGTACCCATATTGTAGAAGTGCATTAAAAATAACTATTCCGCCATCTTTGATGGTCCGCCATATTGGATTTAGAATGACGTCACGCACCTTATCGTGCATTGTCATCCAAACTAAACGTGTATACAAAATTTCAGCTCAATCGGTTGAAGATATCTACTTCAAAATTGATTTCAAAGATTCCACCCGAACAAATAACATACATACATTGCAAGTTAAATAAAATCTTTTAAAAATTGATACAGTCGTTGTTTCTTAAATTTTCTCCAAACAAGCTATAGCGAGCAATACTAATGTAAAGCGGACCTTTTGATACTAACGCCATCTAGCGATATATTATATTACTATTTGTCAAGAAACCCTTTTTTTATTACGTATCGAGTGGTATCGAGTTGATCTGATGATGGAGTCGGAAACGAGACACTTAACTTCAAGACAGAACAACGTAAGTGTAACTTAGCCGTGTTTGGGCTTGTTAGAATAGTCTCAGAGTATATTTTGATCAAGCAAAGTTTCCATGGTTTTTAGCTGTTTAAACAATAACTACATTTAGGTTCGCGCAAAGCTGTGAGTAAGTTTGTTGCCTAGATAAATCTATAGAACTGACGCGTGGGTCCTAAAAGAGCTAAGGCCTGGGATTAGTCGTAAATTGTAATTTAAACCGACGTTGCGTAAAGAGCTTTACAGGACGACGACGCTTCATTGCGTAAGTCTCAGACCAAAGGCCGTTTTGTCTAACGCGCTGACGTTCCCGATCGTATTCTCCGTCTCTTTCTACTCTCGTATTACACCGTGGGACAGAAAGAAGTGGTGAAAACGATTGTGATTATAGGTATGTTGAACAAGAAGGCCTCAGGGCCTTGTACCACAAAAATTACAAGTGGTACAACTCGACATAGTTGTTAAATCTCTTATACAAAAGCTGTCAGTTATGTGGGAATAGCTTTTGCCCGGTTTTAATCCTAAAATTCGATTATCGCTATCCCGCGAAAACTATGCAATTTTGCAGGATGAAAACTACCCTATGTTCTTTCGAACTATGTCCATACCAAATTTCATCCATAGTTTAAACTAAAACTTCGTGGCATGGGGGGCAGGTAACTGGCATGGTCGATTTTTGAAAACGGTGACTATCCGACTATGAAGAAAGTCCACTCCGCTTTTTGTTAGTTTGTTAGTAAAAGTGAAGCGAATATAACGGTATAAAAATTGTTTGTACTTGCTATTTTTGTACGGAACTCTCATTGTGCGAATTCCACTCGTCCTTAGCCGTTTTTTTTAAATGCCCCCCGATACGCGCAAACAGCTGTCCTGCGCGTACACACGCATAGACAGTGCAGTAAGTGCACACTGCTCTCGAGAATGCATGGATATTAGATTTTGTTTCTGCTAGTTAAGGCAATTTTGTTTTTGTATATTTTACGCTACTGCCTGTCTTGTTTTGTTCCGTGTCAACTTTTATATTTTGTTTAGTAATTGAAAAAAAAAACACATTATAATTATTTACTGAAAAAATACATACAATCGTTTTAAAACTAACATCTCAAGAAATTGTAAACGTATTTTTTTAACGATTTACTCCAAACCAAAATGACGCAAACTTACGCATTAAATTATTGCGACAAATCAAGCTATTTCAGTTGGCTCTTAACCGGTTTTATCCTGTTTGTTGTAGAACATAACAAAATGAGTTAATGGACTTTTGATGAATGATACTGAATACCGATTCATAGCTCTTCATTTGAAATATGCACAAGTATAGATGAAAATCACAGTGCTAATTAATTCATATTGCAAAATAGCCCAATAATTTGAGATATAGATTTGAAGCAATACAGAATTTAATCACTTTCGAATGGTATGAATTCTCACCCATGTGATCTCGGAAATCTGATTGTGATTCTAAACGCAGTTTAAACGTGTCATCTCTTTCAGAAACGATACTCTGGAGAGGGACAGCGCGCTAACTGAACATGCTTGCACTTTATGTGCACACTGCAGTGTACGATGACAGAGGGCGATATGGGTGCGCACGGGCATTGCGGGGCAATAATTAATTTGTAACCGTCTTTTGCGGCCGTTCACTTTGCTGGATGGTTCGTGTTATTTGAAAAACCATTAATGGAAAAATAAAACGTATTATGTACTATGAATTAAACATTTGCTTTTAGTGGAATAAGCCCTTTATAAAAAAAATGGAAACTAATAGAATGCAGTAGTTTAGGTTAATTACATACCAATTCTAAAGAAAATGCATTTTCAGACATAAATCATTTTATGACCAATAAAATTATGTTAACGATACATTATATTTTATGGCACATAAAATTAGGGTAAACGATAGAGAACAAGGGTACTGTATATTAATAGTAAAATCAAAGCTAATTATTATTATTCACTGTATTTCTTGTCTTACCTCATCACTTTACGTCATAAACCTTTGCAGACTTATCGTTTTCATATTTACAACAGCATTTTCCGTGAGTAAAAACTTATAGACGGTTATTTGAATAATTACGAAAATGTGTTTCTAGTGAAACAATGGTTCGTGGGAAAATATTAAAGGACACAGTCAAATATTATACAATCGTGCACCCACGTAGAAAGTACAAAATATTTTTTTTAGAAAGAGTTGTAACAAACTTCATTCGCTCGTAACTTCCTTATTTTTTAACAGATATTGATGATTTTGATGTCATCAGTTATTTTTCATTTCATCGTTAAGTTTAAGAGAAAAGTGTTCCATGCACATTTTCTTCCTAGTGCTTTGCGACTATTCTAAGTACTTACTTGCAGAAATATTCTCCTCTCGGTGTGGAAACGCATGTGCCGCCATTTTTGCAGGGAGAAGGCGAACACGACACAAAACCTGCGGACAAAGGAAAAGTCAGCTCCGTACAACAAACAACAAGTGTTACTAAAAATCCAAAAACTAAAGTCATAGAATAAAAAGAACAGAAGGACACGAAATAAAAGCGTGCAACGCTTATTTGGCTGGCCATCTTTTCATTTTTCGGGTTCAGACTGTTACTTAGGTTATGAAGTGTTAAAAAAAGATCGTAGGTCTTATGAATGAATAATTAAAGAACCCAAAAATACGGACCTTTAATCTTTATCTGAAAAAATAATTCTTACTCATCATTCTGAGTAAAAAAACGCAATTATAAGTAAATATAGAAAAGGGTACACATGCCCATTTTCCTAAAGCTACAGCTCAGCTAAGCACAATAGTAAGCTGTGGGACAAAAATTATTTAGTAAATGAAATACAAAACGCTTGTTACTATCGTCTCTGAATGCAATTGCATTGATTACATTCACACGGCGGTCATCGGAGGTGGCACGCGAGATCATATGACCGCTAATTGCTTTGTAAGATGTTTCTTATCTATACTATATTATACGTGCTTAGTTTAAGAGACACTTTGTTTATTCTAGCATTAGCAAAGGAACAAACAATATTGACGATTACTTTTTTGACAAACGTTTAAAAAAATAGTATTACTTACTCTCAAAACAAAAAAAAATAAAATTACCACATTATGTCCTTTACGAGTATGTATACACATTTTCTGTGGCTTATTTTTCAATAGCGTACGTTTACGTCAAGATCGCTTACTATCCTTCTAATGCTAACATAAACGAAGTGTAGGCACAAAAGCGTAAAATTAATTTACTTTCTGCGTTGTTTACTCTTTGATTTTACGCTCAGTGATTTTTTATAACAAAATTCATACTAATTTGCATAACAGCCATTCGCTTATACACTGTCTTTGTGGTAATTGTGGTTCAAAAAACTTACGATATTATAACAAGCCCATTCTTCGAAAATAATTAGAAGATAATATTGTAATAGATACAGGACAATGAGGATTTTTGACGGGTGAAATATCGCTAGATGGCGTTAGTATCAAGAGGTATGTTTACGTTACAGTCTTGGTCGCGATTGGCTATTTAATTATTTAACCAATCACATAACCTAGAACCTAGCACAAATTTCAAAGTTTGCAAACGGCTTTACGATACTAGCGCCATCTAGCCTGTCGCAGAAACAATTATTTTAAATTGTCACTGTCTACACACATAATATATCAGATCAGATACCATCGTTCAATCAGTGCGAAGACCACCCAAATTGGACTGAGAAAGGATATAGATTGGTATCTGCGTGCTTTATCTGCATCTCAGAGTGATTCACTTTCAAGAACACCATTTAAGTCGCACCTTCATTCCAAGTACTTGCAAAACCCTTTTTAGCAATCATTGATACAATACATCAGAGATGCTGCAATGAGGGCTACCGTTTTTGCGCTCACCAGTTGGCGCCACTGTAGACAAAGGTCCTGCCTGAAGTATGTTAGTTTGTTATTACGGGCGGGAAAACACAAAATAAACATTTAAATCATATTTAATACCTTAAAACCGTACCATAAAAATATCGAGCATGCCACAGTGTTGTCTAGTCCCGTTTTGTTCCGAAAAAAGGGAGGACAAAGGTTTCCGAAAGCAATACTGTCTCAAAACCGCTGCTCAAAACACCACATTCATTACCCCGTAACGCATAATAATTTCAGGTATTGCAAAATATTCACAAAATTATTCTAATTATAAATTAAAAATGTGACATTTGACATTTAATTTCGGAGACCTCTCGCTACACTAGCGCCTCTAGCGGTGAATTCATACGCGATAGTCCTCATTCCTCGTATCTCTAACTAACATTAGCCATTTGTCCAACATTTTCTGATAATGTAACTGCCTGACTAAATAGTTTTTTTTTAACCCGGCAAAATACCCAAATTGCTTGCCATTGGCTCATTTAGTTATCGCAAGCAAGACCGTAACGTCAAAAAAACCTCACGATATTAACGCCATCTAACGATATTAATTTCGCCTGTCTTTTAGCACTCATTGATCAAATTTGATTTGACGTAATATAAATTACCTACGGCTCAGCTGTTTTCGCAAACTTTCGCGTTTATAATTTACTCTTTGGCGCGCCTTCAATTGTGAATTAAATTCACTTTAAATATGACGAAATTTGTTATCATAGCAGTTATCTGACCAAATATTATACTTGTTCCTGATTGAGGGCGTGAGAACCTTTGAATTTTGACATTAGTAAACACTGCGATAAGAGTATAGGCATGTTTGATTTCCTTATTTGTTTAGTGTAAATTTTGTAACTCATAAAATTCTGTTAATACTTACGCAGCGTAAAAGTACAATTGTTCCAAAATTCCAAGAATATTTGCTAATGTTTCATGTTTTTAGAAACTCAAATAGTCAAATCATCAGAAGAAAAGTAGCCTATCACACCATGTGCATGCGGCTAAGCACTAAAGAGTTTAGAAACTACAGCGACTAAGCACTACACTATAGTAGATAGTATATTTAGTAGCGAGTGCGCTGTAGTAGGCAGAGGCACGCATACTTACTGTAGAATATTGCTGAGTGAGTCAAGTTCCTTTTCGAATTATCAATAGTATTTTATGCAACTGTATCGTAATAGGGGTCCTTAAAACACGTGTGTGGGTTTCATAATAGGGTCACATGAGTGTTTTAAGGTCTAATTACGTACAGTTGCATACAATATTTTATCTATATTCATATATTAAATCCTCTATCATGTGTTCAAGAACCATTGAGAATGACCTGCATTAACGAGAACTAGGTAGGTATGTCTGCCCCAGGAGCTGCGCCCGCGACGACCTGCTGCTGCAGCACGTGCACGTGCACGTAGTCGCGACGCCTCCCCCCCCCCCTCGTGCTGTAATGATGTATGAAATCTCATTACGATACAACCGTGTTCATAATAGAATCCAATGTCGTAATGCTGGTCATTACCTATGGTTTTTGAACGCATAATTGAGGATTTACTATATGAGTGTAGATAAATGTATTTTTTATAATTTGTGTATTATTTTAAGAGCCAGTGTACTTTTTGATGTCAAAAAAGTTATGTCTATGTCTAACTATGATGGGATTGAAGTCGTGGCTGTGTGCTAGAAACGGACCGGAATCAAAAATACCGCAGAGCTATGCAACCCTGGCATAGATATAGATGTATGATATTTTGTTAGTAACTAAATAATTCCTAATTTAAGTCAATGACGATACAATAATATTGTGTCTAATCCTTGTCTTGTCTAATTAGACATATTTAATTGAGCTCCCGATATTTCGGGGTATCTAATAGCATCGTGTCGTGTTCATGGATAAACTTAAATATATGCAGGTTAAAGTTAAATGTGTACCGAGAAATCAGAAGCTCCTTGGTATATTCTAATGTAAACAATGTGTCTAATGTAACTCATGTGCCTGATGTAAACAATGCATCGCTTAAAACTGTTATTGACAGTACAATTGTTTAAGATATAAGAACGCCGAATCTTGACATTTAAACGCTGGAAGGGTATCACAGAGATAACACCATGCGAAAGGATAACACAGCAAAGACAGTTGAAACCATTTCTCTTTGTCAACTCAAGCAACATTGATTAGTTTTATGCATGGAGTTATTTTGGTCTAAAGGTAATAGTGAACCAGCTTTCCGGTAGGCTTTATTGGTATTGTTTGACAGCCTGATCGATATAGGGGCCTACCATGATCTTTTCATAAACGAACCAAACGCAGAGCAGTTCAATTTAGGCACCTAAACTGAATCGTCGAAATTGGTACCACGACGTTTATTTCTCAGAGCTGTCTCAATGGTTTACAAGTGAATGAAAGACCGATATTGTCTCTGGTTCCGAAACTGAAACGCTAAGTCGCGAAAGGGATATGCAAACCAAATATTGTATACTAAAACCTCTTTATTTTGGAAAACCATAACTATGTCATTCCGTGTTCTTAGCAACCGTTGTGTTGATTACAAATAAAATGTTTACGCTGTCACTAATCCACGAGTCTCTTTTCTTACTGAAAAGTTAGTTTTATGAATGAGGAGTTAAGAAGCACAATGTTATAAAACTTGAATAAAAGTTTAAAAGTTCTTGAAATTCATTAGTCGAAAAAAAAGCTATCCAAAAGAATTGACAGAATGAGTAACTTATACTGAATTGCTAAATTTGACACTGAAGCGATTCAATTCCCACTCAAGTTAAGCGTCATGGTACGAAAACCGCTTGAAGTGAGTGAATGAAAATGTCTGTATCGCTGTCGCTGAACCGTGCTTGAACTGAATCGCAAAAGTAACGTCGTGGTACGAAATAGCGATGCAGTTCAGTTTAGAGCCTAAACTGAATCGTATTAAGAGAGCGTGGTAGGCCCCAGGTAGAGTCATTCACGATGACGCGTGCCGTGGTTCTTATTACAATGTCATTAATGTCTAATTTTGACAAAATCACGCGTCTTCGTGGACGGCACTAGGTATACCCTTCATATTGTTGCCAGAATGATTCTTTTGTAAAAAAGGAATAGCCAGTGGCGTGTTTTAGACAATTAGTATCGGGATGGAGGTATTATCAGGACTTAAAAAGAACTGATGCTTTCTGATCTTGCCATCTTGTATTCGGGTATCGGGTATGTGAATTTAAGTCTCATTTCCCTCTTTTACATTTACATTATAGTTTCCTGGGTGAAAAAAGTATTTCTATTTAGCCCGACAGTTAGACTATTAAAAATATTGGGCAGATATTTATGGTCAAAAAAAAATTACAAAGATGAAGTGAGATGAAAAGCGTCAATTTTCGGGAGTGGGCCCGTGACGCGGAACTTTAAGATACCGGGTGTGGCCTGTAACATGGTCAAATAATTAAAACAAAGATTGTAATGGTCAACTGAACAACATAAGTTCAGCGACTTTTTAAAATAATTAGTTTATTTTTATTTTTATTACACTTGTAAAGTTTATTCGAAAAAGCAATATAAAGCAAAATTTTTGATATTTGCAGCGTGACAGACGACTTCAGTTGGGTTCTAGGATGGTAATTTGATTTTACGGTTATGTTTGTAAGAAAAAAAACAATAGTTAAGTTTTGATTTTAATTAAGTGGGCTCATGATGATCCAATTAACGGTGACCTATATAGAGCCATAGTCTTTAATATTATCCCCAGTTCTGGGTCATAACACTAATAAGATTTTTTTAAAACACTGGCTTACTTGCCATTGCATTGGATTGAGACCGTTCTTTGGCTGTTAGATGAAAATTTTCTTCATTTCTTCACCTAAAGAAAATTAGGCAGCGCAATTTCTAAGAAGACTATTTAAATGCTCGGACTTATCACCTTATCGGTCGGTAAATACTTCTCGCGCGGAAGTGGGTTCGTAGGCGAAAAATATGTTTTTGTCGCGGGCTATATCGTTACGTTCCCACGGCTGCTATCGGGGCATTTCCGTACGGTTTGTTATTTGAATATAATTATTAGTAATTTGTAGGCATTCATCGCTTTATCGGTCGCGAGCAGAGCTTTGGATTTTTCTCCTAACGTGTGTGTAAACACTTTAATTTCACACATAGCACTAAGGGGTCATCTGTAAATCACAATTGTGGGGGGGAGGTGGTTTGTGTCACAGGAACAATTCGTCACTACTTTTAAAAAAACTCGTAGCTCAAAATAGAAAAAAATTCTGAGTGAACTTTATAGACTTTGCATCAAGGTTCAATTTTGTTGACATATTGATTTTAGATACGAGATTTTTTCAAAGTAGTGACGAATTGCAATTTTCATAGCAACGGGTGCGGCAAGGGGGGGCGCTCAAAATTGGTGTGATGTGATTTATGGTTGGCCCCAACGATATTATGCACAAGGAATTAATTAATATAAATAAAATTTCAGACACCACAAAAACCTTTTTTAATAGGTGACTGTAAATACTTGATTACTTACTTGATTTCTTTTAAAATAAAATTAAACTGACAAAAAAACGGCCAGTAATTAGTAAATTATCTTAATTAACACTTAGTATGCAATTTGATTAAATTTATTTGACGGATAAATGTGATGCTGTCTCTGTTTGTTTTGTTGGAATAGACGGAGACGGCATCACATTTATCCATCAAATAAAATTAATCAATGGGTTGTGAAACCGCCCCTTAGACTAGACACAGTAAATACACACACTAACTGCTTTTAAGATTCTTCCGACAGGAAGATTATCAAAAAATATCGGACACGCATTTTTCTTTTGTCAATTAATTAAAAAGTATGAAGGTATAATTTGTTATATTCGTGACGTCAAGGACCCTCACTCCCTAAGCTATCTAGATCGCGTGTTTAGCAAAACAAATCTACGAATACTCGTATTTTTATGCATAATATAGTTATTACCGTCCTAATTCCATACATAAACATACGTAAAAGCATAATATGGCGCTATTTTCGCTCATTATTAGTAAGTTATTGAGCGTCACGCTGCGATCCGCCATTTGGCATTATTTAATCTAAATATCTCATTAAAACTAATGCTCACATAAAACTATAATGGAGGAACAGATATTTTACCGGCAACAAGAGGTTTGACGAGTTTTTAGCTCGAATTTTAAGTTCTGGCAACATTTTCACCACAGATTACATAATAGTTACAAACAGAAACGCCACTTGTCTTGTAATTTTGACAGAAGTTATATTACCGGCCAGGTGGCACTCTTTCCCGGATAATAGCGACATGGAAATACCGACCCTGTTTTTCGTGTACACGCCCAGAGAAGCTCATGTCAGTTTCTATGGGCCTGTACCCAAAAAACAGGGTCGGTATTTCCATGTTGGTATTATCCGGGCCGGGAAAGTGTCACCCTTACCGGCCGACTCCCCCGACGGCGTAATTAGCAGATTAGAATGTACATTTTCGAATGTCAACTATCGAAGAGTAGAATTATTGAGTGATGGGAGTCTTTTGTATGGGGCGACGAAGCACCGTCCTGAGCTTATACTTGGTTTGGATAGGTATTTATTTCCATTCAGTTAAATACCTATCCAAAGCAAGTACAACTATGTATTGTTCATGAAACACTAAATAACATCCCTTCTCTTATGTTAGAAATATCACAAACTTTTGTCACGGAGATTGTTAAGATATGTGTGCGTTTTGTAATTTTGTTTCGGCTTCGTAAACTAACTTTAAACAAGTCTCCTTGTAATTTGTGCTTAGATTTGGCACAATTTACAATCTTATGTTTTAATCGAAATATTTGATCATGAAATCGGTGGGAGAAAAGAAGTTGCGATTCTGTATGCACTACTAGTTTGATCTGTGATTTTCTCCACAGCCAACCTGGCAAAGGGAATGTTGCCATGCTACCACTTCACCCGGCTTTTGTGTAAATAAGTATTCCATGAATCCGACCGGTCTGGCAAAAAGCAGACGCGTACCCTATAAGGGTACACCGTTTTTGTAGGACCCGCAATGTTGAGATTTTTGATAAAAATCAGGAATAAACAGCATCAGAAGCTGCAGCGGTCGTTTTGCCGGTATTCGCTTCTCTCTCTTACTTATATATGTAAGCGGGATGCAAAAAGCGAAGTTAAGCGCAAAAACTATTTTGAAATTAATTCGTCTCCTTAAACCCACAACGCGGGCCGGCGGCTCAGCAGGGCTACTACGAAACTCGAAACTCGAAGTTCGTGTCGCGCGGTCCCTCTGGCACTTATACTATTTAATACGAGAGCGAGACCGCACGACACGAACTTCGAGTTTCGAGTTTCGTAGTAGCCCTGCTGATCTTTCATCGCACATTAAGTGCGTTGCAAATAAAACCGCTGCAGAGCGGTAAGTCTCGAACTATCATGAACAGCGAATTCGCTCGCTTCGCAGCTGGTCGCGTGGTCATGGGGTGGATAGACTGAACTAAGTGCTAACTTGCCGGCGACTTGTCTACAAATAACCAGTTATCGCCGTCCCACGGGGACTAAAAAGTATCCATTATGTTAATGATGCCAAATTTCATCCAAATCCTTTGAGGCGTTTTTCCGTAATAGCTCGATAAACAAACGTTGACTTTTGTAATACGTATTAGTAAAATAAAATAAAAAAATTAAATTGATTTCACACTCAGACGTCAAAATAATTATTCAATGATAAAAGACAAAAAATAGCTTTGTATTATGCATCACTGAATGTCGTTGGCAGACAAAAAAGGTTGATTTCCAGTAATTTGTTTGGAATTTTAATTGCATAATGGTTTAGGATCGAGGTGTTAAAATAATATGACATATAAACGATATATATAGATGCGGGTTTAAAGAACCTATTTTAGCAACAGGTTTTAGGCATACTTTAGTTTTTATATTGAGCGATAACGATTTCAAACTTGTTTGTTTGTATCAAATTTTAACATTTATAGTTAGATTTGGGACCTTTGTCTTTATGTCAGACAATTTTGTAACTTGCAAGTAGAAGGTTCTTATCGCCGGTAACTTTTTCAAAAAGCATTTCGTATAGGTGGCCAGTAGTTTTAGAATAATTCTAACATAATATGTACTGGCCGTTTAAATTATTTAAATTATCTTTTACTTCTGGCCAGTACCACGACCGTTCGTAATTTAGGTTTTCATCACACGTTCGACCAGTTTTTTTTTTATATCTTGCCAGGAATGATAAATAAATAAAAAATTTCGCCTATTATGAAGTGGCCCGTAACTTTTGAACTAATATCGGAACCAGACCAGTGAACTCCCGTTAACTCTTAACTTTAACAGCGTTACGTAAAACGTGACCGCAGTTTTGTTTGGCTATTGTCATACTTTCAACCAGTATTTTACCCGTGATGTTTAGTTTTATAGAAAACCTTAGGTACTTTGAAATAAATTTTACTCCCGTACCTACACAAATATAACCTCTATCGAAGACTTGTAACAAGTCAAATCATCCCTTAACGTATTCCATGTACGCCTTGCAAAATCATATTTCTCGGCTTTGACGCGGGGTTCTCTAACAGTCGAAACATTAAAAGCTTCGACCAAACCGGTGTTTTAACTGTTATATCGTGGGTGTAACATTAGTTAGCTTAATAGGCCGCGTCGTTAAGGTTTCTCTTAATTAACGCACTTCAATTAACTCGAGCTTTCCGAGTTTACGACACATACTATTGATTGTTACTTCAAAACTTGGTCATTGTTAAGAAATAAACCAGCATTTTTAAAGAATGAGAAGAATGATGAGAAGTTTAGTCCTTTTATTTAAGTGACCTTTAGACGACATTTAGATGGCCTAGTGGTTTGAGAACCTGACTACGAAGCTTGAGGTCCCGGGTTCGATTCCCGTGTCGGGGCAGATATTTGTATGAAAAATACGTATGTTTGTTCTCGGGTCTTGGGTGTTTTATGTATTTAAGTACATATGTATCTATCTATATAATTATATTTATCCGTTGCTTATGTAGTACCCACAACACAAGCTTAGCTAAGCTTACTTTGGGATTAGTGTGAATTGTCCCGTGATATATTTTTTATTTAATTTATTTGTATTAGATTAAAGGTTTAGAGAAATGCGATTGAAATAGACTAGTATTTTTTGCCAGCAACCTAGTCTGCTTAGTTCAAGATGGTACAAATTATTATTACCACTCAATTACTGCGTGCTCGAGCGTGGAGTTACAGTGGGGTGAGCACCCTTGCGCCGGAGTCGATCCGCTCGCGACATGTTTTTATACAACTATTACGCAATAGTAACCAAAGGGCTATTGTTTCACTCGTCATCACAATCTTTTTCGCCACTTCTTTCTGTCACACGATATAGTATGAAGAAAGAGATTGCAATTGCGAACGTCAGCTCGTTAGACAATACGGCCTCAGATTTTGATTTTTTGTCGCGCTTTTGTTAGCTTCAATTGTATCTTATTATTATCTGTATTACATAATAACTATCTAATTTCAATTTTGAACATGAAACTACCGTGAGACTCACTCATATTAAATATAATGACCCGGATAACTCACGTCTTAAATCGAGTTTAGCTCGACATGTTTCGGGCTAATCCGTAGCCCTTCGTCTTCGGAGCAACGCGACTCAGCGGCTGCTGCAATACGCGCACATAATACAATAATACAATATCTAATTTCACCAAGAATACGTTACAGCTTCAGATACTTGACTCTTCAATGAACTACCAGGGATTGGCCTAGTATTCTATTCGTACGGTTTTTTCGTTTTCGTCGGCTGTGCTTACTAAAATCAGTTCATAAGGATTTTTTGACACCTTTCCTTCAGAAAAGTAACTTTTCCTCCCTGACGAGAGGGAGCAAAGTGCAACTTTTCTGTTCAAGGCTTTTTAAAGTATATTATTGCAAATGCCATTTTTTGAAGTTGATAATTGTAAAGCCACGCCAGTTTCTATGCTGGTTGTTCTTTAATAATATTTACTTAGAATTTGTTTTTTTTCAAGTTTCTTAATGCTCGGTGTGAAAAGTTGTATGAGCCACTCGGGAGCAAAATTATTTTCATCTTGGGCGTTAACACTTGAATCCCTCATTACGCTCAGGATTCTACTTTAGAATCCCTTGCTACGCTCAGGATTCTATTGTAGAATCCGTCGCTACATTCTGGATTCAATGTACGCCCTCGCCGTAAATACACCATTTTGCTCCCTTGTGACACAAATAACTATTAACGCTTTTAATAGTATGGAGCCAATCTCAGGAAAAGCTTTTTCCCTTTCAACACTAACGCGCAATTTTTATCCCTTTGATTTAAGATTGCTAATTTACATTTGACGACGTTTATGGTATTGGCAAAATATTTGTTGTAAAATCAGGGCAAGCTAAATAAAAGCTACCTCGAAAAAATATACCTCGTCGAGTTTCTTGCCCGTTTCTCAACAGATTTTATCCGAACCGGTGGTTTCCGAAAGCCAAAGTTGTACTAGTAGTAATACAGATATATTGACTTTGATTTTCGAAATTATAGTCTTTAACAAACTGAGGTCTCATGTTCTATCCTCTTTTTTGGTACTCGAATGCGATACAATCCACGATCTAACATAGTATAGTGAGCGGATACCGAAGTAGATCAGCTTCCGCTATTACGTTGATTTGCGCTTAAGGCCCCCGCCCCGCATGTGTGTCACTTTACCAGGTCAAATTGGCAAGTATAGGGTTACCAAAAGAATAAAAAGTCCGCAGAAAAGCCCGGTTTACCTAAAAAAAGACAATTTGTCGCAATTTCTTAAACTTGACATACATTTGAGAAAAAGATCTGATTCAAAGTCATATTTATTATTAATAATTTTGTGCATTGATGATCTGGTTAGAGATCCGGGGAGTTGCCCATAGACGTGTCGGTCAACTTGAAAGTTCCACTTTAGCGACATATCCATTTGATAGGAACTTGTTTTAAAATTGATAGACCACTTATACAATATTACTAGGATACTCATTAATTGAATTTGGCTCGAGTCACTTCCTGACGTGCGGATTAACTTGGAATTAGGTAACTTCTTAATACTCAACAAAGAGTTTTTGTATGAGTAAATGCATCACGCAAGGGAATAATGGCCATGCGTTGCTTTTTCTTTCTCAATCATTTTTGTTCCGTTCTACCCAGACTTCGAGGCCATTGACCCTCAGGGAATGATGCACAGTTAAAATGTAGTCTGTCAACCTCATTACAGGAATTTCCCTATGGAAATTCTATGGAGTCTTTCTACTGTTGCCGCAACTCAAAGATTTGACACTTATAGTTGATTAATGATAAAAATACACGGCGAAATGGACTCTATGCCGTTGAGATAATGAATGCGAAGAGTAGGAGAATCTGTATAAAAAGATTCATTAAGGAAAATCGATGTTGGCAGGCCTGAGTGGTCCAAGTTACAAGAACTACCATTTACTATGTGATGTCTAAAGTAGTTTTATTGACTCCCAGAGATCGACGAAGACCTACGAGAATTCAATGTACATGTAAACAATAATTTGAAGTCAATTAAACTTGGCATGGCAAATATTAAATAATCCAAAACCAAAGAATAAGGCTTGGGGTTCAAGAGACAAAAGTTTCGGGTCTCTGTTCTGTGCTTATTAAAATGGAAATATGGACTGGCTCCAGAAACAATGGCAAGATAAATGTTGCTATTACGAATTTGCGGCATGTTTCTAATTAACTTCTCACGAAATCAACTTTTGTTTTTAAGTAATAAATAACCACATTACAGATATTGCTAATAAAAAAAGGAATCTTTTCGCGACATATAGCTGAGTGGCGGCCATTTTGGCTGGTATTAATAGGCATGGATGTGTATATTTCAGTGTTTCTGTATCTGTATCTATTTTATCAGCCAATAAACCATTCTTATTCTTATTCTTACATATTTGTCAAATAATGACCAAAATGAATCACAGCCTCCTGTGACTTGCACCACACAACAGTGCCCATACAAACCATTATGCGAGTATACTGTTACATCATAAAGAGTACAGTTATATCTTACAACTAATATGAGAATATGACGTGTGAACAGGGCAAGAAAAGTAAGGGTTTAACTTAATCATACCTTACTATAGGTAGAGTCATTCACGATGACGCGTGCCGTGGTTTGTCATTAATGTCTAATTTTGACAAAATCACGCGTCTCCGTGGATGGCACTAGATATAAATTATAAATGCGAGCTAGGGGAGTCGTTATTTCTCTAAGGGATCGAATCAGAAATGAGGAGATACGTAGAAGAACGAGGGTCACCGACAATACCGACATAATCAAGCGAATTAGCTCGTCGAAGTGGCAATATAGTAGAAGATCCGAACTTGAAAAGATCTTCACCGGTCTGATAATAGGATGAAATGTATTTTTATAATAAATTTAGTATTTTAGAAAATATATTAGAAATGATTTTGCTAAAAAATCCAAGACAGGCAATTTTTTTTTTTAATGATTTTTAATTAAATATACTAATACTTCTCCTTTTCTGTATTGCTAAAGGAACTCCGGTGAATAATCCGTGAATCAGATCTCTTCTCGGTGTCGAGATATCCATGTCTAGTCTGCTAGGGTTCCCTTAGGAGCTTGGCTGCCTTGAATAGTGCCTACAGCCGATCGTTACGTCGTTGAATTGCGGGAAACAGGCTACCTTATACTTTATAGCTTAAGGATAGGAGTTTTATATCAAGTTGCACAGTCGAATCGAGTAAGTAGTCAAACGAGTTTCTTTCTTGGAATCGTTCGATCTGGCTGTACAACATTTAAGCTTTATTTAATTTGAGCTGTGTTGACGATATGTTTTAATTTGGGATCGGTGTGACCTGTCTGTCAATCAACTTCAAGGCTATTTGAAACATATTGGGAGCTAGCGTAATGGGAGGATAAGGGAGCTAAGTGCCGTGGCACCGTAACATCTGAAGACATACCTAATTCTTGTATTTTTTTTTACTCTCGGGTTGCCTAACGAAAATGATTCATGCTACTGGAGTTTACTTATTATGTAAGCAAAACATTAAACAAGTAACAGGAGATGGTAACGCGCATGTTCATGCCAAAATATATCATGCATGAGGCAGCTTCCAAAATACCCTGCTGCATCACTGCGATCTTCAGACAACAGTTAAAAATGAATATTTCCGATAATTGTTGGTCAAATACAAGTATTGTCTAACTTTACTGCAGTTTCCCATAGGCCGCCACAAAAAGGCGCATAGAGAGCGTCATTTCGACAACCATTGTTCGCAACGTATTAACGAATCGTCCGATTCGTCATCAGACAATAGCGCGATGGTCTTTTGTCGCACTCGCACACCAGCGTATTGATGTTAACAAAAGTATGGGATGGGAATTTGTCAGGACGTTGACGAGGTACATTGTGAAGTATAATGGTTACTTTGAAGCGATCTAAACGTTTTATTAGGAATAGGATACAGTTATCACTATGTACTCTGGTTGGTAAAGTTATTTGTTCAACCTTTACGTAATAAGAAGCTGCATAAAGGTCATCTATATATATAAGCATTACGTGCCTGATTGACTGACACACGACATACAGCTAAACCAGTGCAGAATTTTGGCAGATATATTCTTTGAGCATACAGTTGCATTAAGGATTAATGAAAATTCCACGGTATAGAAAGGTCACATTCCTCTACGGGGTAAAAGTAACAATACATTTTGTAAGAATTATTCGATCAAACTAAAGGTCAGTAACGCCACTCTAGTTTATGTTACTTTATATGACTGATATTTGTTATGCTGTCTCTTTTTACTCCATAAAATAAAAACTTGTATCTGCGTCGTGAAATGGCTGAAACATGAAATGTTTTAAGTCTAGGCAAGAAAATCCCTAAAAATATAGAACCCGTTCACAAAATTTCACGAGTGTTAATTGAAAAATGTGACATGTAGAAGAGAAAAGTCGGACATTTGGACAGACACGATAGCATTTTTGTCCAAGCTAAAACGATAACACTTCGATCGCGCTTCATTATTGCTTTATTGTTTAGATTGTATATAATTAATCAGAGAGTAGTGAACCAGACCTAAGTTCATCAACTTCATAGTTAAGATACTTTGTCACGTACGGATTTTCATTTATTCCATTTTGATATTAAAACATGTTTAAGAGCCTGTAACATGAAAAAACTGATCATCCGTTTATATTCAGATATAGTGTTAAGACCTTGTCCGTGTAAAGATAATCGACGGCAATTTATATAATCGGGCTCTGTACCCGGTCGCGGGATTTTAATAATTCATAAAACATAGTTACTCTTACCGGGAACAGTGGCTCTCATATAACAGGGTAAGTCAAGTTACTTTTATACGCCTTATTGCGTCCTTTGAATACTTTATTTTATATCACAAAATTGACGCACGGCAGTTCACCAAGACGACATGCTTATTGTCGTTTTCATCCCTCGTACGCGTTTCACTGATTACAAAACATACTTGTATATCAGGAATCCCAAAGTTTTCTTTAGAATTTACACCTAAAAATTGTAGATAATCATCATTTACTCATAGTCGATCGAATTATTTATTTAAAAGTGCATTGTTTATCTAACGTCGCGTTTGGTCCCACTTTGTCTGAAGGCATCTTGTTCGTTACCCCTCACACAGATTTACTCTAATATGGGTATCTACACACAGTTTTAGAACTTATCTTTTCGACACATTTTTTGTGTCAATTTTGGAACGACTGCATGCGTGTCTCCGAATATAAAGACGTGGTGGTCATAGTATTTGGTGTAGGATGTCAATTGGACTAATAAATAAGTATTAATCAGACTAGGGACAAGCATTGAGTGACTTACGGCGCCTATGATATCATAGACAGTTTATTGTTTTCTTAACACTTCTTTGTTTTAAACAGATGAAAGCAACAATATCGTCAGTGTACGAGTGATCTAGTCTGAGACTATTACAATAGACAAGAACAGTTCTTTAACAGGTGTTGTTGCAGAGCCAATCGGACAATGATCACCCATCTTGACTAGTTACAAAGTTATTTGACAATGTCCGTCCACAATAGTACACAGAGATCTGACTGCAAGTTTACCTATTTCATCAAGTACCATCGCGCATCTCTGAGTATTGCAATATTCACGTACGAAATTGCATTTGAGACCACCACGAGTTTAATGTTGAAGGAACACTGGGTCTGCTTGATAATGATAACTACAGCCCGACGCCTATAGTTTTCAGAAGACACCTGTACTCACCAGTGAGACGTAGGTCGGTAGATAAGTCAGAGGATAATGATAATTTGATATTGATTTAAACAGGATAGGGACGATAGATAGGGGAAAAAGGATAGAAAGACAACCAAACATTATGCACCAAACAATGAGTCCTTTTAATTATATAAGAGCAGACAAAGTTGCTAAGCCGATGCTTTGGCGGCGCCCGAGTGTTTCCCAATTTCGATGACCCAAAATAACAATTAAGACTCAACGAAATGACCAATAAAGTTCAAATTTGAGAGCAATCGTTGGAATAAGCTCTTCTGAAAGCGTTCCCCAATTGATTAATAGCTTTATAGTGGTCCCATTTAATGGTCCTATTAGACTCGTATAATGGCAGCGGCAGCATTCACATGTCTCGAAGCTTTATAATTGAGGCTCTTGCGTGATACGTTGTACTAATCCGAGTTTCATGTTAAGTATTAGGACATTTAGGACTTAAAGTTACACGGATATGGTAGCTAGACTGCTTGGTTAGAATTTGGACAAGTCACGGCTTTTTTTTTTGGTTTGAGTTGCCTTGGGTCCTTGCTTTTATTTACTTGTGTATGTACAGTCGAGGATATTAAACCACGTATCTTGGGAAGGACCTTTTCGTGGCATGACAGTGGCACAAAGGTACATAGAAGTTTAAAGACCGTCGGGGTTTGTCGGGCCATGTATTTCTAATCTTAAAGTCTATGTTTTTTCGTCAAAACCTCAGTTTTCCCCGACTTTTCAACTAAATCCTTCATTTCCCGAACGGAATCCCCTGAATAAAATGGACACCCTGGTTATTCGGTGATTACCCAAACAAGAGTTTGTCTCTAGCGTTTGACTGCATCTATATTCACACCAGCCGACTTTGTTAGTAGCAGTCACAGAGTTTAGTACATTTTCTGGTGACAAATGCCAAAGATTAAAGACACAACGAATTAGCGACAGCGATGGGGACTATATTGTATGGAGTGTCACAGAACTGGTTCTACTCAGTTTCGCTCCTATCAGAATAAATAGGAAACAAGTCGCCTGTCTGGCAAAGTAAGGCGCAAGTGTGTGAACCTTTTTGAGCAAAAAGCTGTGCTTGAATTTCCGTAGTTTTAGTTTAATTGCTCGGGTGATCACATAAAAGACACCGCGTCGGATATAGGCTTAATTATCGCAATTATCGGAAATTCGAAACGGTATATAAAAATCTGAATTAACAGTAATGTAGTTTAACAAAGTAGCTATTTTGTGCAAGATAGTTTCCTTTTTAGCGGCACGGGTATTTTTTTACCCAGAAAACTATATATGAATACAGTACTTCTCTGACCTTAAATCTGTAAGAATTGGAACTCCAAAAACTATGGCCAAACCCAAGTATATCGAATAGCCTCAAACGTGTACAACAAGGTCGCATGTCCACAATAATTTGTCGACAAAATTATGAGCTATTATCTCTCAGTTTGAATGATTCGGACCTTTGGTTTGGTTTTTGTTGCGGTGATTTGCTTATACGTTGTCTGGGTGATGTATGTTCTAAGTTTACGGATCGCATTAAATTATCAAAGTTTTAGTGATGCGAGGCCGGCAACCCTACGTTTCGACCGAGGCTTGTCGAGTGCTTTTCTCAAACATGACATGAAATAAAATAAAAAATAAAAAACGAAGAAATTAAGACGGGACGCTAGTCTGGTCGCCCTGTTGTGTGCGCGCGTGTCGCGCTGGCTGCTGGCGGGCAGACTAGGGCGGTGGTACTGTGGCTAGCGGAGGTGCCGGAGAGCGCGCGTTGAAACAAAAGAAGGTCGCATTGCCGCGGGCCAGCGGGCGTTAAAGTTGTATGAAATCTCTTTGCAGGCCGCTAGAGTGACCGCGCGCCAGCAGCCGAGCCGCAGCGCCTGCAATGCGATACTTCCCGGCCTATTATTTGTAACACATTGTTTGAGAAAAATATTGTTAAAATAATGCTCAGAGGTGACAATTGAAAATAAAAGATAGTATCAGTGTTAAAGGTGCTAATGAACTTGGGTATTCACTTGTAATGAGCATTCTAGCGAATGTTACATTACAGCATTATAAACAGAAGTATGTAGTTCATTTAATATAAGAGAAGTTAGAGAAATGTCTAATTATGTTTAAAACACACTTTTTAAAGACTTAGTGTAACTAAATTACCTAAATGAAGAATAAAAAGCAATTTTTTGTTGATTTGTTGGATTTTAATAACTATTTTTCATTACCACACCAATCCCGGGGTTATACCGGGATCCCGGGATTGCATGAAGAAAATCCCGAAATCCCGGGATTGTAAAAAAGAGCCGGGATCGAATCCTTTATTTACAGGTAAAAGCTCACACAATAAACATCAGCGATTCAGCGAGTCT
>NC_133472.1:4440945-4479924 GCF_025370935.1 Choristoneura fumiferana | reverse complement strand
AGCATTTCATATGGCGTGGAAAAAAAACAATAGAACGCACGAAAAAGTCCGATGCGTTCAAAAAACGATCATAAAAACTGGGATATGAAACACGTGGCTGCGTAGCGTACTGTTACGTTATAACTGGCCACTAAAAACTAAGGTGTAAGTATGTATTATTAATATACTGGCCAGCCAGTACGTGTGACGATAAGAGGAAAAAATGAATAAATTTCTCTGTCATTATTTATTACGTATTTTAATTTTAACTTAGGTCAAATTATAGTCATATATAAATTATCTTGAATAGACTTGTAGTATTCGTAACATTTACCATTATTAATATCTATCGTTAATAATTAAACTCTCATTTACAACAATATAAAAAAACATGTAAAATTTGAAATGGCAGTAGTTGTAATTTTTGTAGAAACCAATAAACTACACAATAGGAGTAGTCAAAAACAAATACGTTATAAAACATGCGCAGACGCCGTACCCGTAATACAAAATCGATACTATGCAACATCACCGGATGACAGCGCGAGAGCTGGACGCAAGACGATCTCGCGAGGAATTCTCGCGGGTTAGAGAGGGACGAGAGATAAAACGTTAGGCGCAGCTGTCGCGTACGTCACGAGGGGTAAATAGATAATGGCCACTCGACCGTGCAGCGTTTTGTAGTTTGCTTCTGGGCGAAGCACGGGGCTGCCAACTAAGCTACAAAATAACTCATACTTTAATTGGTTTTATCAGTGTTTGTTTACTACTTACAGACACCTATACTGCGTGTCATAAACACGTCTTGACTTTGAATATTTTGGTCAAAATGTAATTTGCCTAAACCAATCTGTCTTGCATGTTGCTAGAAGGCTACGTTTAAGATGCCTATTTAAGTGAAAATGATGAAATATGCAATTCCTAGTATATTATTCAAACAAACGGACAGCACAGTTCGAGTAACTTGCATCATCCAGTTCAATACAAACCTGTGTTATATGTTATATACTTTCCAATAAAAATATATGGTACCTATGTTTTTTTAATAGGGCAACGTTTAACACAAATCGCCAAAAACGCATATTAGAGTGCAAATTAGGATGCAGTATTTGTGGGGAGTTAGCGCGGTTCAAAAGTTTGCTTTAATTTTAATAATTATGACTCCTAATTTGCACTTTAAATTTAATAATTATGACTGAAGCTGGATCTAATGCTTCAAACTTTAAATAACTTGTTGGTCTTTCAAATATAGTTTTTTGTTGTTGGCAACCCTAGACCAGTTCGTAGGTAGGGTCCAATCGAACGTTGTCCGCGAGCTTCTAGGATGCGTTTTAATTTGTGTACCTGAATCATGTTCTAGTCCTTCCCTTACTTGTTTTTACCCACGATGTACATTCGAACAAATTGAATAATGGCCCAAGGTAGAACCTTTTGATAATCAATTTCACTATAATTTCTTTGACAAAATTATGAGATTTCAACATGACCTTAGTAGCACAAAGGTCACCACCCTCCTCCACCCTGGGTCATGGTTCAATTTGTTCGACTGTACCATCAGCTAAATATGTGGTCTACCACCCTAAAGTTGATAATTGTTTGCATCTCTTAAAACAATAATGCCAATAGACGTGTCTGGCAACTTGAAAGTTCGACTTTAGCGACATATTAATTTGATAGGAACTTGTTTAAAAATTGGTAGACCACTTATTTGGCTGATGGTACCTTACAGACGTTTAGGGTAAGAGATTTGTACGATTGTACTCAAAACGCATGTACCATACCAGCCAAATAAGTGGTCTATCAATTTTTAAACAATTTCCTATCAAATGAATATGTCGCTAAAGTCAAACTTTCAAGTTGACAGACACGTCTATTGGCATTATTGTTTTATGTGTAACATTAATCAACTTTAGGGTGGTAGACCACACATTTGGCTGATGGTACCCATTTTTATTTAAACTTGAAGAGTTAAATACAGTTTTCTGTAAAAAGCTGTACATCCATCGGCTTATGTAATATTATGTTCGCATCCGTTGTGAATTTAAAAATATATATTTTTGTTTTTATTATAAAATGTGTTTTAGTTGTCATATGAAATTTTAGCTTTAATCATCATTATCATATTTAAGAGCCTAGCTCTTGTCGATGGAGTAATCCCCATTCTGTACGCCTCTCTGCCAATGCTTTGAGCTCCTGATACGACATTACATTGACCTTCTCCTTGGCTTTATACATACTTAAACGCACGTCTCGGTCGTCCCTGCCTCTCCTGCCCTCTATTTTCCCTTCAGTTATTGTTCTACCTATCAATCATGTCGTATCAGGTGCCCCAGCATAATCCCTCTTCTATTCTCAGTCGTTCTCAACAGCAGTTTCTTCTCGGCTACCAGATTTAACACTTGTTAAAAAAGAGAATTTGCTTGTATTCAAAAATAATTTGAACTAAAATTAAACATAGGCTGCCTAGGCCATGTAGGCGTAAATTCTAAAACCAGTGACATATGTTTATTATTTTTTGCCGCAAAGTTTATTCTGTTCTTCAATACTGCTAAATCACACAAATATCACAATCAAAATATGACCCTAAACATTTGAGCCGCAAAATAACAGCAGGCTTAACATCTGCCACAAATCTAATTCAAATACTTCACGTTAGGGATTCACCACAAATGCATCATTTGTCGCCAAACCACCCTTTTCATTATCACAGACATGTACTGATCCAGGATGGACTCTTGTAACTGAGACTATTCTAATCCGGGTCACGAGAATAAAGAAAAAAAACTTTCCGTGCTAATTTTGTTTCATGCCGATACTAGCTTTGGCCCGCGGCTTCACCCGCGTGGAATTCGGTTATCACGCGCTATTCCCTCGGGAACTGTGCATTTTCCGGGATAAAAAGTAGCCTATGTCACTCTCGGGTCCATAAACTATCTCTATGCCAAAAAGTCACGTCGATCCGCTGCAAAGACGGACAAACATACAAACACACACACTTTCGCATTTATAATATTAGTATGGAGGGTGGCAATTGAAACTGCAGCAAATGTTTGTACAATACGAACTTCTTGACGGAACTATTTGTTAAATTCAACATCTGTGGGGGCTAGTTAATGCGGTATCATCCATATCGCCGTGTGTGCCGTGCCCGCGGGAAGCTCGTGCAAACAATTACTCGGTTCGTGCAACGAGCACAGATAAGGTAGCACCATAAATAAGCCCTAATTACTTTCCTTGTTCATTGTTTCAATTCCACAGGGCCAATTAAAAAGAAATTAACCTGAAGCGAAGGAATCTATATCCGATTTGAAACGTGAAAGTTACGTAGTGCGTCCTGCGAGTTCTGTTTGTTGCGCGTTCTGAAATTAATTATATCGGAGAAACATTTGAAATCATAGTTCAATAATTATTTGCATGCAATCTTGAAAAGGCAATAATAAATAATTATTTAGGTACATAATTTACTATAATAAACGTGCAAAAGACAAGTGGCACTCATAAACGGCCGTTGTCTGTCCCGGATTGCGATAAAAAAAAAGAACTGTCAATTTTTCCCGCGAATTCTTTGCGCTTTTATTTCTATCACATGAGCGTTTTATTTCGTTACAAAACTAATTTGATTGCTAAACAATGAGAAGTCTTATGGACAAGTTCTATACGTCTAAAATGAATAAAATAAGGTAAGGGTTAACGAGAACAAAGGTGAGCCCGCTAGTTCCATTAGATTGGGAATCATTTTGCCCTACTATGGTATCTATGGGTCCGTTATTTCTGTCTATGGGAAGAATAGATGCGAGCGTTGTGGTCATAAGGAGTTCAGTATACGAATGCAATACAGTCAATAATCCTATACGTACTAATATAATAAATGGTTAATTAAAGTAAACATATAAACACAAAAATGTTTGCTTATAAATGTTACTAAGATAGTTTTGGCTGCACAGCTCGTAACCCGAGCCCAAAATAAAATCCCGTCTTTAAACACAAACTAATGAGGGTTTTCACAGAGGCTAAGTATCGCTAGATGGCGTTAGCATCGTGAGTTCCGTTTGACGTTTGCTTGCGATTGGCTGCTTTAGTTATTTAACCAATCACGAGCAAACGTCAAACGTGAAACGGACCTCAAGATCCTAACGCCATCTAGCGATACTTAGCCTGTGTGTAAACCTCATTATTGCTTTAAATTTTGTGTTAGACCCTAGAAAATTTATAACTTTAACATCTACCCCGTACGAATCTAAATATACAATCCAGCGAATAATGTTTTTCCATCGTATTTTGTCGAATAAATTCGTATTTTCGAGTATCTTTCTTTCTCAATTAGGTTCAGTAAACTGCAGTAAGCTAGTTGAGATAGCAAGATTAATACGACTTTTGCTACAAAATAACATGGCAAAACATTATACATCTATACTGTCTTATTTTTCTCTGAGAGCGACAAGAATTAGACTCGCTTGAGTTTATAAAAGTTCAATAAAAGCTAGTAAGAGTTACACCGTACATTAACATCTCTGAGTTACGTGTAAGCCTGTTTTGTCTTATTAATGGCCCTATAAACTAATGGAGCCCATATATCGATGTTTCGGATTCGAAAGCTTTGTGAGCCGACACTATTAATTAATCATTGCAACGTACCACGTACCGGTGATATATACTTAGTATTGGTACAATACTTGGTGTGAAATACTCAAATACTACTAAAATTACTTATATACGAAGTTTGTATTTATTTTTGTTACTCTGTGACGCTAAAATTATTTGACTGGATAGCAAACGAGCAAGTGGGTCTCCTGATGGTAAGAGATCACCACCGCCCATAAACATCTGCAACACCAGGGGTATAGACGCGTACGTACGTGTGTGCTTTGTAGCCGGGAGTGGTCACATGGTCAATGAAACGAAATTTTGTTGAGGGTTGCGGAAGATCAAGAGGGAATGCCTTTGCCCAGCAGTGGGACACTATACAGGCTACTTTAAAAAAACCAAGGCCACCAAGGGGGGGGATGTTATGACCCTGAAATTTTCGGCCCTTTTATCTTTTCATTGTAGTGTCTACTCTTGTTTCTGTTGTCCTTTCAATCGTTCAAAGGTCAACTGGAAGAGATTTCTCTTGTTCACCGTAATTTTCATGGTTTGTGTACAATAATGAGTTACAATACAATACAATACAATACTGTCCGCTCATGAGTCTAAAAATCATCATTAAAACTGTGTGTCGAAACATTTTGTGACCATTGTTCGTGGGTTCACTGTTCGACTGAAACCGACGGGGTCGTAGGTTCGAACCGCCGCCAAACAAAAAGCTTAAAAATATACACAGAAGCACGCAGTCTCAAGTTAATATTCATTTTCTCAAACATGACATGAAATATTGACGTTGTGTTACAAACAATAGGCCGGGAACCTAACCTAACGCGCTGCCGGCGCTGCTTCTCGGCTGCCGACGCGCGGTCACTAGCGGCCGGCAAAGAGATTTCATACAACTTTCCCGGCCGCTGGCCGGCAACGCGACCGTCTTTTGTTTCGACGCCCAGGTTCCATTAAATTGTAATTTGAAAGTTCAATATCTCGAAAACCGATTTTTATCGAACATAGCTAAATGACGCGGATTTTCAACTTTTCAAGAAAGTGAAAAAAAAAGAGTAATTCATTCTTTCTTAGCATAAGGCTGCGTTCCACCAGAGACGTGCGAGGTTGCGTTGCATGCGAGGTACGTGTTTCTCATGAACGCTAGAAACGCTTCATTTACCTATTCTGGCTCCGCTCAGCTGTTTCCACTAAAGCTGTACGGACCGAGGATAGGCAGATTAAACGTTTCTATTGGTGCATGAGAGACACATTCTTCGCAATGCATCCTAGCGCATCTCTGGTGTAAACGCTGCCTAAAGCACACGACTCACTGTTATGGAACTTGTAAAAAACTTCATTTTAAACTTCTCAGCTTACGATAACACAGACATAAGTTAATCCTGATCCTATCTTTTTTGTATGTTGTCGCATACAACCGAGAGAATCCAAGCCATTTCCGTTTTCATAGAATTATGACTCACACAAGTCATACAACTATGATACACTGAGGCTTTGCGGTAAAAGACTAACTTAACATGAATAAATCTCAATAGAGCAAGGAAGAGCGGGGCAACGATATCTTGTCCTCTTTTATTTTATCACGATGCTTTGAGAAAAATGGAGTTTTATTTCATAGTCTTTTAACTTGATACCTTAACTGGCTGCTTCTATCTAATGGTCTTTTTCTTGATATTTGGAACGGATATGTTTGGATGACAATTCATCAGTCATCAAAAACTGGAGTCAGTCAATAAGGTTTTAAATAGAAGGAATAAGAATTTAAAAGAATAAAAGAATATTTTTAATATCAGAAGCTTTATAATATCAAAAACCACAAAAAAGTGTCTAACTTTAACAAACTGCAAACCAAAACCACGAGGCGAGTCAATGTTTCAAAATATGTAGTGTTAGTTAAAAAAAACAAAGGTATAATTCGTCATTTTTCTTAATAAAAACAGTAAAGCTTTGCAAAAAACTGAAATATAAATTCAACTCTAACATTCAAAGGTTTTGAACACCTGCATACTGCACCCGGCTTAATTTTAGGGCGCCGTTTTAAATCCAATGTAACACACCCTTTTTCTATGGTATAAAAGTTCATTTTGGAACAACACACGTGCTGCACTTCCGACCTTTTGGATGGGGTTCGCAGCCACATCAGGTAGATGATCCTTTAGAAGCCAGTGGTAAGTGACCTTGAATTCTTTCTAACAGTTTTAAAGTCTCTTTTTGAGTGTTTGTGTACAAATGTTTGCATTTCAGAATGTCAGCAGTTTCAAGTTTGGTAAACGCGTTCGCAAAGGAAGAAAGATTAAAATCTTTCATCATTTTACATTGTTAAGGACCAGTTTTCTTGGGTTTTACAATGGATTTCTATTGAGTTTGGCTTAGGTTCTAATTATAGGTCGAAAAATGAAAGCGAGTAGTTATTGGTAGGTACAGTCAAGGAAACTGAATCACGTACCAGGATAGAATCTTTGTGCTTATAATTTAATGTTGACATCCTATAGATACATCTGCCAAAGAAATCATAGCGAAATTGGTTATGAAAACGATCCACCCTGATACGTGATTCAGTTTCAAAAACCCAGCCAACTGCGAGTCTGACTGGTGCACCGAGGGTTCCGTAAAAATTAACGAGTTAATTTTATGAGTTACCTATTATTATTTTATTTTATTCTATGGGCTTAGTTGTCAGAAAAAAAACAAATCTTCACTAATATTTAGCTAATATTATACAATTAAATGCGTAAGTAACTCTTGACGTTTGTGTTGATGCTTAAATTACTGGACCGATTTAAATGAAATTCGGTAAAGAGATAGTTTGATAACCGGGGAACATAGGATAGTTTTTATCCCACAAATTTGAATGGAACCCGCAGGATAAGTGATGAAGTGATAATCGAATTCCGCACAGAATGAATCACGAGCAATATAAACAAATAATTTCCATTTATTATTCGAATTATTCATTATAGACGAGTCAATTCTTATTGCATTGTTGATTTTATCTAGCCCTGAACTAATTAAATGATCTGCGTTATAAATTATAAATATTCTAGCGTTATAAAAATATAAATAACACATTATAAAAAAAAATACAAGTTATAAAATTGTCTACAACAGATTTTAAATGACGCACGCTACGCTAAAACAGGTTTTAGCAAATTTCCTATGAAAAACCTATTCCAGGTAACTAAAACACGTTCTAAGCAGAAATAAGTCCATACATTACGAAACAAGGCATCAGACAAAAAAAGTACAATTATTAATTGACTCTCACGGCGCATGCGTTGTGTAAGCGTGTTGAAATGTTAGCTTGCGGCAACGGAGATGGCTTCAAACATACGCTTCGGTACCAAGTCAAAAATTTACTGGCTAGAACACATCTTAGTTAAAAATTAGGGGCGGTTGTAACATATACTATGAAGCATTAATTGTTTACGTGAGGTATTTTAGAAGGGGAAGGGATCGAATTGAATCTTACGCGAGGGAGAGGGTTTTGGCTACGATGGCTACCTAATAAGTACTATTGGAACGTCGTACATTATCTATATCTCCAGTATTTCCAATAAACTGTTTCTAATGATATTTATAGCTCTATAAATGTGTATTGTGTGAAATCTCGCGAGATTTTGGGGTTGATGAACGTGATCGAGCCAAATCTCACAACATCTCACCAAGGGGGAGGGGTCTTAAAATCGCCAAAATCGCTTCGCGTAATTAATGAACGCCCCCATTGGAAGCTAAAACGCACCTTATGCTAGTTGAAAAGTGGGGTGTTATACGTTTAGCAAACCTTTGCTGAAACAGTAGTTTCCCGTGATCTCGTGAATTTTTTACACAAATTTGTCTGAAGTATTTTATGAAGGTTTAAAAGAATCGTACACATTGTGTTTAATTAATTAAGATACATTACTGCCAAATATTCAAATCAGGGACAAGCCGCGTAAATTAAATATATTGGGTCGTTTCTCGAAAATACATTTAAATAGTCTTTCATTTAAGGATCAAATAATATCTCAGAGAGATGTAGACCAAAACCAGGTAACGTTAGTTTTACAAGTTTTTTGAACGAAATCTGATTATTTTGAAATTTAGTACACTTAATGTAGGTTGGACAAAAACGCAAGTAGTAGGTAAGTCAGCAAAAAATGCTTATATTTTTCAATATATTTTTTAACCAAAAGCTTTTAACAGATTACTTCAACCTGTCCCTTACATCCTAAGCACCAATAGCTCAGGTAAATAAAAAAATAATAACGAACCATAAACAAAGTGTAGTATGCTTTTGTTTAACCATCGAACGTAGGAAGCATTTTTTCAACATCCTCTAAGTACTCCGTTATTATTATCACTAGTGATCTAAGCCGTAGAGACGATATTCGAGTAACAGCCTTTGACACTAGAACGTGTTATAGCCGATAGCCAGGTAGTTTATAAAACAATAGGGTGTTGAGACTCGAGTCGAGTGGAGTGTCTGAGGCTAAAAAAATAAATATCATTCCTATTCTGCCAGATATTGGCTATGGCTTCGATGAATCATGCTGGCCACTTAACAGATTTCTTTTCTTTACCAATTCATAATTCGAACGTTTTATTCGAAAACTTCTTAAAGTATTTCTTCGATCTCTCAAATCTGAGATTTGATACCAGTGCCTCCGATAAATTTGTTTTTTACTTTCTTCAGAATTACTTTTCGTGTATGAGGTACCAAAGTTCCGGTCACGCAAACAAGAACTGATGTAATGACAACGGGATTTGACATTCACTCTTTCATTTAATTAATTATCTTTTATGTATTCGTAATCAGTTTTTTTATGTATCTGTGTGTATAGTCATTCACTTACCTATAGCCTACCTATAGTCGACCAAGAAATTTAATGTCATTTGTAGCGCTTAAAACGCCAGCCTTATTTTCACTCGCAAGTCAATATGACAGTCAGTCTTGTAGTTTTTCTCAAAAATGTCCGTAAAAGTTGACATTATTCTTTACATATCAGAAGGTGAAGTGCATAGTTTATGGTCAGCGAAAGTTAAGTTAAAAAGATTGCAGGCGCGCTAGCTCGACAATAAAGAATTAGCGCGCCTGCAATCAGTCACATTTTTTTTTTAAAGTTAAAAAGGCCATGGAAATGTTGGCACAAGTCGTGTACAGCCAAGTCTAATGGCCGGTATCAGATATTTTGTTGGAACTCCGGACTTTTTCTATTGGGTCTGAAATAGCTTGTGGCGTTTTCGGTGGAAAAATACACCTGCAGTTTATTTTTAATGAAAAAAGGCGGGAAAGTATAAGAAAAATATTGGAACAAAATAAAATTTTATAATATATTTTGAGAAAAAGTATTCTATTTCAGAATTATTCACCATTTTTGAGAAAAGCTTTATATTAGTCTCGGCTGGAATAGAATAAGCTCGTCCGTTTAATACTCATACTCAGCCAGCAATTGCCTACTTCCAGGCCACGACAATAATCTACTATTATTTCTGAAGTAGGAACTGTCATTACAATTGATAAAGCACTTTCTTGGTCGACCATACCTATCACTCGTTACAATAACATTTGCATCAATCGAGACAAATGTCTACCTACTTACTTAATAATTATAAGTGCAATAACAACCGTGTGGTGTCGTGTTAGAATAACACCTCTCCATTTCTGACTGAGGATATAGGTAAAGGTATACCGAAACGACAGGCTAGCAACCTGTCACTATTGTAGGTACCGTTTTTGACAAACTTAAAACCAACGATTAAAATTGCTAAAAGTGGCTTCGCGGTAACTAACGTTTCGTGTGCTCTGCCTAAATACGGGCGTGATGTATGTATGTATGTAAACTCTTTATTGTGAGAGGAGAACAAAGGCGAGCTGGGATCTCTTCCAGCTAACCCATTTGGGAGGATTTACGTGCGCGAAATGAGATGTACATTGTGATGTGTGTGTGTGTGTGTGTGCGATAACATTGTTTTTTTTTTTTTATTTGTGGGTTTTTACTGACACATTTATCGATGTGGCCAGTGTCACTGCGGTTAGTTTAGTAGGGCGAGGTGCGATATGGTATCGTTGAACGACTTGTCAGGACTTGTTGCGTCCGCCGGCCGGACACAGCCACCGCAAGGTCCGCAAGATATCAACGGTTCTCAGGCCTAGTACTTCGTACCAAATTCGAACTTCCTATCTTGCCGCTTGACGTGCTGGTGATGCTTATATTATTTAAAACGAGAGCGAGAGGAATGGCACGACACGAACTTAGTGATTTGCGAATTTCGAAGTAGCCCCCTAGTAAGTAGTAAGTTTTCGGTCGCAAAATACGTCTCGATCGCGTTCGCGTTATTATCTCAATTTATATGGAAACACGAACAGCGCCTCTAGCGGAACGTTTGCGATGTTCGTGTTTCCATACAAATTGAGATTTTAGCGCGAACGCGATCGAGACGTGTTTTGTAACCGAAAACTTACACTAAGGGCACAGGATCGCCTACGGGGAACAACGCATATACGCGTCATATAGCGTGAGCAGAATTGGTGCCGTTTCTGAGATCCACTATTTATCTATTTATCCACGTATTTCTCCACTAATTGGAAAATTAGAACAGTCCCCTGCCAACTTTCTCTTCAAATTATGATGAATTGAACTGTAAAAATAGTTTTGCACCATAACTACAATGTTGTGTAGACCTATATAAATGTATGCACAACTGTCAATCTTATCAATTATTTTTATATTAATCATAATCAAGCAACAGGGTAATGTTTACGCGTGGGACAAAGTTTGATTAAAAATGTTAATAAAATGACTTGCATAATTAATTGAAATACTACTTTATTTTCATCAATGCAAATGATGTAATCATCTTTTTAAGCTCAATAAAGAAATCTGGCTAAATTGTAACATACTCATATATGGCTAATATTATCTGATATGAACAATGAACCATTGGCCACGTTTTTTTTGCCAACTTAACAAAAAATTATATAATCTAACCAACAAAAAGGTGTAAAACCCCCGACTTTGTCACTTCAAAGTTCAATGTCTCAAAAACGGCTAAACCGATTTTGATGAAACATATCTAAGAACCATTGCTAGAAAACCTGATTTCAAATCCGCATTCAAATCGGTCCGCCCGTTTAAGAGCTACGGTGTCACAGACAGACAGACACACATAGCGGTCAAACTTATAACACCCTTCTTTTTGCGTCGTTTAGGTTATGTAATTTTTTTTTAAGACAAGTCTAACTGACGGACTAAATAGTTTTTTTACCCAGGAAATTATCCAATTAATTTGGAAAGTAATTAGAGATTTTAATTCCACTCGCAGACAGTTCGCTCCAGTAACTGCAGAGCTGTTTTTAATCCAATAAACACAGCTGTCAACTGTACAACCAGAAATGTTCGGATCAAAAGCAATTTGTTCAGGCAGCCAAAAAAGCTTGATTTACAATATGTATTGTATAGTTTTAGTTACACGACGTGAGAATTATTGACTTTCTTTGGTGGGCCGCGTGGCTAAGAATTTATAAAAGACTATCCTTTTTAACGCTATCACTGCCGCCGACGCATATATGCGTTTTCGGAACTTCACCCAGTGCCGCTGTCACAATTATTCATACATCTTGAACGCACATGTGCGTCGGTGGCACCTGTGGAATTCAGGTGGCAGTGAACGCGTTAAACGAATTCGTTCATCGTATATTCCGCGGGAACTACGCAATTTTCCAGGATAAAAACTATCCCATCAAAACATAAATGTCTCTTACCATCAGGAGACCCACTTGCTCGTTTGCCATCCAGTCGAATAAAAAAAAAATGAGAGCTAATTTCAATATTATGATACATATAGGTGGTAGATTTTTTTTTGACATTCATAAGTGCTTGTTATAGCCTAAATTGAATAAAGATATTTTGACTTTGACTTTTTTGACTTATATGCCTTAATTGTTAATTTTAACGACAAAAGAAGTGAGGTCTAAATGGGTGCCAAGTTCAATGGTCAGTCCTGAAATTTATTTAAAATAACAATATAAAATATTTTGTAACAACTTAAATATCATTTCTTATAACAGGATAATATATTGAAGCCTGAGGTCGGACTTGGCTAGTTCTCATACCGTACCTACCAGAGTGGAACCTTTTCATAATTAACTTCTCTATTTTTTTATATTTCAAAGAAATATACACAGAATAACAGTTAAACACTAACCCCCTTATTCATAAAACTTAACAAGCCTATGTTAACTAACAAATGCTTTGTCCTTTCTAACAAATACAAATGTCGAAGTGACAGATAAGGACAAACGAATTTTAGCGGCATTTTAACTAAAATAGGTTTGATTGTCGTTTATGAATAAGGGGGTTAGGCACTGCGCAGGACAAACACAGGGATGAGAGAAAGAAATTGAATGACAACTACAACAAAAAAAGACCTACCTACCTATAGATACTCTTATCATTTACGAGTAATAATAAATGTAAATCTGTTAAAAAAAATATATACCTACCTCGTTGAGATTCTTGCCGGATTCTTCTCAACAGAGGTTTTTCCGAACCGGTGGTAGTTTTTTTTGACATTCATCATCATCCCAGCCTTTATACGTCCCACTGCTGGGCACAGGCCTCCTCTCAGAACAAGAGGGCTTGGCCCATAGTTCCCACGCGGGCCCAGTGCGGATTGGGAACTTCACACACACCATTGAATTGCTTCGCAGGTTTGTGCAGGTTTCCTCACGATGTTTTTCCTTCACCGCAAAGCTCGTGGTAAATTTCAAATGTAACTCCGCACATGAATGAACCTTTGACATTCATAGGTGCTTATTATAGCCTAAATTGAATAAATTATTTTGACTTTGACTTTGAAACAAAACTACGGTTTCTTTTGGCAGATGTATGAAATCTCAACATGGCTTTAGTAGCACAAAGGTTAACTGGTACGCAATTCAGTTTCTTTGACTGTAAATACTAAAATTATGCCTTCAATCACTTAAAATATGTTTATAGGTGGAAAAATATGTCCCGCATCTACTGAGTTAACTATGTGGTATTTGAATATAAATGCTATGTTAGCACTTATTGCTTCTGGTGCTCGTAATGTAATAAGTCATTAACTATCACTCAATGCACCGGGCTTATCTTGAACAGAGTTCAGTGTCATCATGTTTATTTATGCATCTGAAATATCATGTGTCACACAACTGCTGATTTGTGAAACCCTTCTGAGAATGATGTTTCCAAGGAGGTCTTAGGACTCTTAGGGATTGATAAAAGGCTTTCACTTTAATGGCCGCTGCACACCAGTACCACTACCATGAGTTTACAGTGACCGTACTCGATAGCGACGGCGTAAATTATTTGTATGGAGAATTGTGCAGTGCCCTTAGTGTAAGTTTTCGGTTACAAAATACGTCTCGATCGCGTTCGCGTTAAAATCTCAATCTGTATGGAAACACGAACAGCGCCTCTAGCGGAACAATTGCGATGTTCGTGTTTCCATACAGATTGAGATTTTACGCGAACGCGATCGAGACGTATTTTGTAACCGAAAACTTACACTAAGGGCACAGCGCCTCTACAAATAATTTACGCCGTCGCTATCGAGTACGGTCACTGTAAGTAAACTCATCGTACGCTTAGTGTATTTTCCCGTTCACAAAATACGTCTCGATCTCGTTCGCGTTAAAATCTCAATTTCTATGGAAACACGAACATCGCAAACGTTCCGCTAGAGGCGCTGTTTGTGTTTGCATACAAATTGAGATTTTAACGCGAACGCGATCGAGACATATTTTGTAACCGAAAACTTACACTAAGGGCACAGTACTCATGTACTGTAAACTCATGGTAGTGGTACAGATGCGTGTGCGTGACACGCACCGTTGTAATGTATGAAACTGTATAGAAAGACGCCAGACCAATGCGTGGCGTGCGCACTGGCATCTTTCTATACAGTTTCTATATTACAACAGATGCGTGTGCGTGGCGTGCAGCGGCCATAAATGGCGTAACATTATTTTCTTTTCAGATTTAGGTAATCCTAGGTTCTCTTTACTCTAAATTACGGGCACTACTGATTTTAGCGAAGAAAAAAACAACCCCAAACAATTATATGTCCATTTCGTAACGGCCAGTCAAAAACCGACATTAAAATTAGGCACACTTATTTCTTAGTCTAAATCAATAGTAAGTACTCGTGATTCTGAGTGAGGAGAATATAGAATTACCTAATTCTGAAAAAAAAAGTTTTTTGCGCCATTTAAACTAAAAATTCCCAAAAGCGTATTAATAGTGACAATTACTTGCAAATGGTTTAATTACCCGACTGACTAACACACACACACCGCACAATCATACTCATAAACTTTTGTAGGTATAATATTAATTGTTTGTGAAATAAAAACTTCATAGGGGCTGTTTCACCTACAACCCATTGATTAATTTTTTTGAACGGATAAATGTGATCCCGTCTCCGTCTATTCGATCAAAAAAAAAAGAGACGCCATCACATTTATCCGTCAAAAAAATTTAATCGTTAGTTAGTCATTAGTCTTGTAAGCCTTAAATTGTTACTGGCCGTTAATACGCCTAGTATCATTTTTATGAATAAAAAATGCGTTATTTTCTGTCAGAAAGGAAACACGTCTTTTATTCTTTAAATACAGTTTAGAAGTAATAATCGATTTAACTTAATAATTAAATATTTGCCTCAATATTAAAAGAAATGTCTGCCAAAGCTTCAGCTACACTGGTTTGCGTTATTTAAATTAAAATTGTTATAAACAAGGAGATTCTTTAGCGTAAAACGTAAAACCTAGGCCAAAATCCAAGAAGCCAAATCAAAACAAGTATTCATAATAGTTTCTCAAAAGTTAAAAACCTGCGTTTTGGTTCAGTATGACACTACTATGAACCGGCCAAGCAAACCGGTTCCGCAGCCAGTGTGCGTACCACATTCAACAGTAAAACCACACCAGAAAGCCCAAACTTAACTGAACGACCGTTCAAAACCATGCAGAGCGAACTCGACTCTGTAGTAGGGTTTATAGTGGTTGTACTGCCGTGTACGTCCGGGAATGTATGCACCAAATGTTTATAAAGTGCATATGCACAAGTGGTTATCTGTGGTGCGTTTGCTTTAATAATAAGACGTGTCACGGCTGGGGCTAGCTAAAGTGTGGCTTAGCGAGAAATAAGCGGAGCCTTGCAGGGTTTGAGGATATATATCACAATGGATATATATCATGATATATATCCGATATATATCATGATATATATCCGATATATATCAAATGATTTTTTATGATATATATCAATACAAAAATTGTTAAAAAATTTGATATTATTAAATATTTTTTGGCTAGTTTTTGGCCTTTGTTACTGTATTTCTAATTCCCAAATGTAGATGGTGTTGGTGTAGTTAAAATATACTCCCTAATATGTAGTAAGTTCTAATCCGTTAATGGCAACACTTCTGCCGGCGTTAATGGCGTCAGTCGGGTCAGAAAAATTTCGTTACGAAAGAGTAAGTTTTCAACGAGTGGTACCTACATTGCATTCTCATTATCTACATATAATTATGTAACCAAATCTCAAGTCAATCCGACCACTAGAAGTGGATCTAAATGAACTGACATAAAACAAATAATTAACGTGAGCTGGAATTAAATAAAAGCCTTCAATAACAATACTTTTTTACAAAAACTTATCAATTTTTTAACGAGAACTTCACAGATATGATTTAAAAAATCGTCCTCTTATTCGTTGTAATACCTCACCCCTCCCCCCGTGAAAAATGGCTGGAAAAGTAATCTAAAATCAACTCCACGCTTTGTTATAGGAAGCGGCAGTCAAGTAAGCCTTATACTTACACTAAGCCATAAAATAAGGCCTGGATGTGTAGCCTAGCCAGCCTTGCTTGTAAAGACTTAAATACAAGCACCCTGAGTTAGCGCCGAGCAGACATTGGCAAGCAGGGTTGCCTTTGCCAAACTAATTTAAATAAAACTATACCTGCCCGAAATGTCAAATAAGTTTCATAGAAATTCTATGAAGTACTTACAAACTTTTTAATTTGCATGGCAGTACGAAAATCTACTCGCACTGGCCAGTATTTTATTTTTAAAGTTCTCGTGACGTGTTTTCGTGGTCTTGACGTGTCTTTTTATCTAAGAGCTTTTTATTGAAAAACACTTTTGAAAAATAAGTCACATCAAATAGTAACAATTAGCAAGGACATATAATAATTTACATGCTTTTGGTGTCATAAGTAATAGTTCCATCCATCCATCCCAGCCTATATACGTCCCACTGCTGGGCAATAGTTACTTACTGTTTTTTTAAACGTTTTTCAATAAAAAGAATCGTCAAGATTGTTTACCCTTTTTCTAATGCTAAAAAAAAGAAGTATGAGAAGGGACATTCCGAAAGCACGAGATAAGAGCTAGATTTTTTCCACGGGAACGAAGCCGCGCGATAAAGCTAGTGTATTATAATATCAATTAGCGACACAGATCAGTGATCACTTTATGCAATTAAATATTTTCGTAACTTTTGAAAACAATAGTGAAGACTTTCGCATGGGAACTTTACTTTTCTCACTGTACGTGAATAAATACAAGGTTAACTGTGCGCGTGGCCGCGACGCTACCGTCTAACGGTAAACCCCAAGTTTGTATGAAAACTGCTCTAGTTCCAATTTTGGCCACTGATCACGATAACTTTGTGCTATGACTTGCCAATGCGAAAAGCGACTGCGGCCGCTCGTATTACCTAAACATAAAGCTTAAATTTGAATATTCCGAATGTTCTAAAACGATAATAAAATGGTAAGAAACCGCAAGAAAACTATTACATAATGCCCGCATGCGGTTTTAAAAAAGTGACGAAAAAGATCTTGTTTTAAAACCTTACATCTTTTTTCCTGGCAAGAAATCTTTGTGATCTTACCACAAAAAACTTACATACATCAAAGAAAATACGACATGTTTAAAAAGACAGTTTTCTATAAACTGGCATATGTGTAGGTAAGTTCAACGATTGTCTAAATTAATTACTTATGTGTAATTTGCGTATCACAACAGAACACTTTCGTATAAATTTTGATGTCCAACTTTTTACCACTTCCCAATTATATTTTAGTTAAAACTTTTAAAAATTTATCCGAACGATTTTTCATCGAAACCAATAGATTTAGTTCAGGGTCTACGTACTTAAAAGGTTAAATATTGCGCTGCCCATACTAGCCGGTGGTCTAAGAAGGCAGTGCTCTAATTCTAGCTACATATTTGGAAGTATTAGCTAGTATACAAGCTTCGAAAAAGAATTAAAACAATAGCATTTGCTTCATGCACTGCACAAGATTTCACTTTTAACAAATAGTGTAGAAACAGCGCGGTAGGGATATTTTTCATGCGGTCTACTAGAATTCAATTTTAACAATTAATTTAGGGACAGCGATAGAGGTATTTTCCATTAACTCCACTAAATTTCAGTACTTATTAACTATTAGTGTAGGGACAAGGGTAAAGCTGTCCCAAAATACGTTAAGTACCGGTTGGTACCGCTTTTGTAAAATAAATTAAAAAAACTGCTGATGCTTTAAAGGACTGGGAAGAAATAATGAATATTTGTTTACAATATCTTAATTTGATGTTTCGTTTTTTGGCGAAGCCAAAACGAGACTATTTGTCAGCTTACTATGTACATAAGAGTATTCTATGTTTTTTTAAGAATTAAGAACGAGACTGTACAAAGATTACGTTATACGAAAAATAAGTTGGCAAACTAGAACACGTAGGTACTTATTTTGTGCATTGTAGTACAGACCTGAAAGTTACTTACTGCCTTTTTAATGGGAATAAAAGAACTTGAAGTAGGTATGTTTAAGTGGGATATATCTTCTATTTCAACGCTGTAAAAGGTAAATGAATATTAACTACGGCCTTTTTCATAAAAGAGCAAGTTAAAACGTTTTAAAAGCTCTTACTCATTGTATGACAGTTAAATAACATCTGTACTGTACTGTAGATTACTTACAAAGATGAATGGAGGGGTATTTTAACCGGTAGCATTGTCTTTGGTACCACAGAAGGGTCGACTTGTGAATGAGTAGTAAAAAAAAAGTTCAAGCTCAGTAAGCATCTTTCTTTACCCAAAAGTTTGGCATTTGGATTAGGTACTTTTTGTTGATCTTTTGAAGATGAAGATGGATTTAAAAAAACCAGCTAAATATTGAACTGGTATGACTTGGTTGCACAGGCTTATGAGCAGAGACAAAATACTGACGTTAATTTCCAGAATTAGTTTATGCAATTCATAATTTATCCGGAATATGACAGTAGGTTGTTGATTAACTTAATTGAAAACCCTTTTAACTTATTTCTGTATTGTTTAATTGTGGTTAATGAATGTTTTCATACATTATTCGTGTCAAAGTAAGTGTACCGATCACAATCAAAAATTTTGATGAATATCCTCGACATTCGAGAGGGATGTGCCGTGAAATTACGCCAGTTTAATTATGTGGTCACAAAATAATTAATGTAGGCAGTACCTTAACCAGTGCTAGTCCTTAAGTTAAGAGCCCTATAGACCGATTTAAACAAAGTTCTGCTCTTCTAGGTACTGTTCAAATATGCAACGCTTCTTAGCACACGGACGTTACAAATATACAAACGCTTCTCGGAACAAGCAAGACGCTACACAAAAGCATAACACTGGCCACTTGCAATCAATCCACACCAACCTCACACTTATTCCTAAGTTGTACGGTCGTTGTGTCTTCGTCAAATATTGCACAGACCGCTTTAGCAATCCCATGCAAATGTAGCATCTAAAGTTGGAGTGTTAGAGCTCCTTCCTATAATAGTGTACAGTATTACTCACGTTTTAGTTAAGATTTATACGCGACACTGCAGTCAATTGGAGAGACAATTGGACATTAATCCCGTTTATAAAAGTGGAACGGCCATGTTTCATCAACATCAGGCCATCTGCGATTTGAGTACGATCAATTCAATCGATTAAATGCTGCGACGCGTAGTAATCAGAGATATCAACGGTTTCTTTGAATTGTAGACATGTTTAATTATGAATTAAGGGCGTTATGTTCTATTTGAGCCAGTAATTGTTTCAGGGCTATTCGGAACATACGAAGGCGGCGATTCAGTGTAGTCTCCTACGCGGAAACCTAGTTTCATATTTTTGACATTATTCTACGTTTGCTAGACTTAGACAGGATGACGTAATAGACTATATATTAGACACTTGAACTATTTTAAGGCCATTAAGTGAATTTTGAACATGAAACTACCGTGAGACTCACTCATATTAAATATAATGACCCGGATAACTCACGTCTTAAATCGAGTTTAGCTCGACATGTTTCGGGCTAATCCGTAGCCCTTCGTCTTCGGAGCAACGCGACTCAGCGGCTGCTGCAACACGCGCACACGCGTGTGCACGTGTGTGTGCGTGTGTGTTGTGCGCGTGTTGCAGCAGCCGCTGAGTCGCGTTGCTCCGAAGACGAAGGGCTACGGATTAGCCCGAAACATGTCGAGCTAAACTCGATTTAAGACGTGAGTTATCCGGGTCATTATATTTAATACCATTAAGTGAATGAAATGAAATGATGTAGGTACAATAAACATTTGCAGAAGCTGTTAGTAGTAAGTACACAACGGAGTTAGAGAACAAATTAAGCATGATACGATAACAATTAAATAGAGATAACTTCTCAAATTTTACATTGAACCTTAAAAACATAAAAAAGTGGTTTAGTAATCAATTTAGGTATTTAGTGCGGTCGAAAAAAATATATTTTATTTTTCATTTGTGAGATAAGCCTAAAGAGTGTTTTCTACTTAAAACTTAGTTCGTTCTCAAACTTCGCAATCTAGTTCTAGACCAGTCAGAATTAAGCTACAAAAGTGCAAAAGTTTGAAATGGCAGTTAAAAAATCATTTTAAGCAATGTACTTAATTAAGACAGGTCTATGAACTAAACAAACTGTTTATCGCGTTAACCTTATAATAACAACAGCGCAAGCTTTACAAACTTATCTGATGCAGTTACTGTCGCTGCTATCGCAAAAACATACTGACATTTGGGTTCTAATTTAAGCACCGAATCAAATAAGTTGGTATAATACTTACTATCACTTACCATTCTGCCGAGATGACAAAATTACAATTCCATATGCCTCTGGAACAGAAGAGGTACCAAAACACGCAATTTCGTTGCCGCGCCCAATATGAATTGTAAGTTACAACTTTCCCTTAGAAACATAACAAAATGTGTTGTTTGATCAATATTTAACTCGTCTGCCACAGTGTTATCGTAGTGAATACAAAGTAGTTAGATAGGTTTTGTTATAATTTGTATTCTAGGTGCTTGACTGTCCTGTAGACGCTGTGGCAGCTGTGTGAAGCATAACACTTTATTTTTTATCCTACATCAGGTACGAATTTGGAATTTACGTCGATTATTGTGCTAATATAGTCATTGAATTCAATTTTGGGAATTTACAGACGACTGTTCCGTCTGTTTCATCTATTCCGCAAAATTCCAAATAATATAAATATACTAGTTATGAAACCAGTAAAAGGAAGGTGTAACGTGAAAGATATTCGTACCAAAAGATCATTTTGAAGCCAAAACTTACTGGAAAAAAAAATGTTACGGTTTAACGACGACCTTCTCGCTTGGCTAGCAAAAATAGTAGTTTATTAACTAGTTTACAAAAACATAGTAAATGCTCACAATTAATAACCCGTGGGCGTTGTAGTTTTATAACTACATTAACCTGTCCTCTCCCAGAGGCACAAATTTGTGCCCAAAATCCTTCGATCCTGTTATCCTGGGAGATGACAGATTAAACGCTGTTAAACAAGCCTTTTTCTACTAAATTCTAACTATGTAAGTAAGCAACTCTAGAACTTCTGTGTGTAATTCTAGTGACAAACTTTTCTGTTTAGGAAAAGGCATGTTTGGTACCGAAATTTTCGGTACAACTGTAACTTAATTACAATAAAAAGAAATCGCTTGGGCAATATTATTAACCATGTTTTCAATGCGGTACATATTTCAAATATGTTAAAGGAATTTTCTGAAACCTTATTGCATACATTTTATTCATATTATATTTTATCAAATGAATCGTCGATAACATTTTAAAAGCTCCTCGGAGCTTTTGATTCTTGAGAAAGTTTCTTTAACATATCCAACTTTTAAAACAAATCGCACAGCATTCAATGATAAACAATAAATAGAAAATATGATACTAGTGAAAATATGAGCCTACATTTAGTACTAAGCGTTGACTTTTACGATTATCCTAAGTTATTTCTAAGCCAATAGGTACATGCCGATGGCGATTATGGTACCTACGTTAAAAAACGCAATGCGAGTTCACTCTAGTTTTTAGATATATACTCGTCCCACAAGTTACATCTGTGAGAGCCCAATTATAAATCGACCGGTTTGGCGGTACCAGAACACGGCGAGAGCTTTTACGCCAACTTGGTCGCCTGCGGCGCGCTTTGAAAAAGCGCACCAACTTTGAGACGCTCGAAAACTCTTAGCCTTTCTAGCTAAGCCTAGCTTACCTTCAGTTCCTTGTATGCTCAGCGCGGCAACTAGCAAACAGGCAGCAAGAAATCGAATTCCATAATCCGGTACAAAGTTTCTGGACCACATTTTGTTACACTGGGCACACACTCATTTGTTTCAATAATAAACACCAAATTCACTCACGGTATTAAAAACAGACACTTCATTTTGTCAACAGTTAGAACTATGGTTTTGGATAACACATTTTAGCGGTAAATGTTTGGGATTGTGCGCGGTCGGATCGTGCGCAGCCGCGTCCTGCTCGCCTCGCGTCTGACGGCTTTGTTGAGATACGCAGCGTACGGTAAATCAAAATGGCCGCCGCTGCGCCTGTGTGCGTGCCAGCTTTGAACTGAGCAAACTATGCTATCTAAACTTCGGGAAGTTATTAGGACGATCCGTTTCTTGTGGACGTTAATGATTTTAGATAATTTAACTTATAATTTTTGTTTAGCATGGTTTAAAAGGCGTGAGAACTGAGTCACGCACACATGCGAAGGTACGCGGTGGAATGTAGATTCAATGGTGAAATCAAGCGATTCAACGGCCTATCCGAGCTTTGGGGCTTGTTGTTTTCAATGCCGCCACACAGATGGCGTTGGTAACGGGTAGGGTGCCTTTTAAAAGCTAGGGTGGCCCCATAAAGCACACATGGTAATACATTTGCCCATGTTAGCTTAATATTTTTGAGTTTTGATTTTTATTTCAGGTTTTTTCATAATGGCGACGTGCTATCAAAAACATCCTTTCGAGATAGAGACGGAAGATCGTCTGACTTCGATCAATACGAAAATATTTGAAATCAAAAAGAAGATACAGTTGTCAGGTAGAGGATGAATATTTAAGTACGTATGTAAGGTATACAAAACCGGCGCAGAGCGTGTCGGACACGCCCAAGATAAGGTTCTGTAGCCATTACGAAAAATCAAGTAGGTAATATTTTTCCAAGGATTTCGTATTGTGTACAGAATCTTCCACGTTTGGGTATATTTTATACCTTAGGCTTCTATTTACTCTTAAACTACTAATCATTCTCAAGCAATCCTAGCCGTTATAATTATAATATATAATTTGATAGACTTACTACCATCCTGAATTTTTTCAATTTTTTTCACCCAACAGTTTACATTTTAGAGGGGGGGACTCCAGTGTAAAAATCTTTAACTTCGACTGAACAGTCAAGGGCATAAATATATGTACAGTCACCAGCACCAATATCTGACACAACAAGCGTGCATAAATATCTGATACGACTCTATTTCTCGGGCCGGAAGGACGTGTCAGATATTTTTGCACGCTCCGCTGTGGTAGATATTAATGCTGGTGACTGCATCTACGTTACCAAGACGTCAAAAAAATCCTATACACCTTTATGCCAATATGCAACTAATCATAAGGTCGATGTAAGTATACATATATTTGACGCTATGGATGCATATTTGTAGATATTTATGCCGTCGACTGTACATGATTCAGTTAGTTCGTCGTAGTAAAAATATGTATACACGACTATGCATTTAACATTAAGGTCGTGTATACATATTTTTGTAGCTTTGGCCAAATCGATATCTTTGCACTTGACTGTAGGTATGACTGCAGATATATATTCTTTCAGAGGGCCAAAGAAAGTCCAACTTCGAAGAGAGCGAAGCTGAGAAGCAACAGAACTGCGACCTCATCGACACTCTCAAGAAGGAGATCAAACTGAGGCTGAGGGAGCTCGCGCAGGCGCGGGTCGTGGTGGGGGAAGACGAAGTACAAGTCAAGAAATACCTGAGCTCGGTTTGCCCTATCGGCAGCAAGAATTCTGACCAGGTAACTGCTTGGGACCATTTCGTGATATGCGATTTTTTTTCCATGTTTTCACTTTTTTTTGGCATTGTGTACTTGAGTTGCCTTAGGTTGCTTGTTTACTGGCTTGGTGCTAGGCAGCGGAATGGAGAGCTAGAAAAAAAACCACCAATAGAAAGAGGGCTCCCGTTTTCGGGCTCACCAGTTGGCGCCACTTAGTTGTGTTAGTTTGTTATTACGGACGTGAAAACAAAATTTACATTCAATCATTTATTAAATACCGTACCATAAAAATATCGAGCATGCCACAGTGTGGCGTTGCCACGTTTTGTTCAAAAAACCGGCCAAGAGCGTGTCGTACACGCCCCAAATAGGGTTCCGTAGCCATTACGAAAAAATTAAGTAATATTTTTCTAAGGATTTCGTATTTTATATGGAATCTTCCAAGTTTAGGTATGTTTTATACCTTAGGCTGCTATTTACTCTTAAACTACTAATAATTATGTATCAAACTTAGCCGTTATAGTTTTTCTTGAAAGTTTGATATACTTACTACCATCCTGAATTTTTTCAAATTTTTCCACCCACCGGCTTAGATTTTAGAGGGGGAGGGGGAAGCTCGATTTTCATGAAAATTTACATTTTAAAGTTAAATATTTCGCAAACAGATCACTGAATCGAAAAATCGTCTTAGCAAACCCCTAATGGTTTTAAAATACCTATCCAACAATATCCCACACTCCGGGATTAGTGGAGAAAAAAATCACCCCCCCTGTTCGTCTATGGGAGGTACCTACCCTAAAAAAAAATTGGTTTATTGTTTTTTATCTTACCACTTTGTCGGCGTGACTAATATATAATTTCCATCACAAATTACAGCTACCTAGTACTAGCGGTCTCTGAGGTAAGCCGCGGACAGACAGACGGACAGACATGTCGAAACTATAAGTGTTCCTAGTTGACTACGGAACCCTTAAAAGGATGGCACACTGCACACTGGCTATAAAATTTGAACATGTAACCAAACTGGCTATAGAATTTGACTGCCCGACCTCCCTCTGGCTAAAAAACTGGATCAGCTCTTGTTGATCACCGACCTCTCCTCCTTGGACTTCCAGATCATAAACAACCTGGATCTGAAGGTCATCGAGCAGCGCAAAGTCCTGGACCTGCTCAAATATGAGAAAAGGAGTAAGAAACTGAAGCTTCGAGAGCTGGAGAAAGAATACGAACAGCTGCTGATCGCGGCTTCCAGGAGGATAGTCACGACCAAGACCAGCCCTACGAGGAAGGTGAGATCCCAGCCTATATACGTCCCACTGCTGGGCACAGGCCTTCTCTCAGAATGAGAGGGCTTGGGCTGTAGTTCCCACGCGGGCCCAGTGCGGATTGGGAACTTCACACACGCCATTGAATTGCTTCCTAGGTTTGTTCAAGTTACCTCACGATGTTTACCTTCACCGTGAAGCTCGTGGTAAATTTCAAATGTAATTTCGCACGTCAATTTCGAAAACCGGCCAAGAGCGTGCTAGACACCCCCGAAATAGAGTTCCGTAGCCATTACGAAAAAATTAAGTAATATTTGTTTAAGGATTTCGTATTTTGTACGGAATATTCCAAGTTTAGGTATATTTTATACCTTAGGCTGCTATTTACTCTCAAACTACCAATAATTCTCAAGAAAACTTAACCGTTATAGTTTTCCTTGAAAGTTTGATATACTACTACCATCCTGATTTTTTTCAAATTTTTCCACTTACCAATTTAGATTTTAATGAAAATTTGCACTCTAAAATTGAATATTTTGCAAACAAATCACTAAATTGAAAAATCGCTTCAACAACCCCGTAATGGATTTAAAAGATCTATCCAACGATACCCCTCACTACGAGGTTGGATGAGAAAACAAAAATCATCCCCACTTTACGTCTATGGAAGGGAATCTAAAAAAATTTTTTTAATTTTTTATTGTACCATTTTGTCGGCATAGTTTACATATATTTTCGTGCAAAATTACAGCTTTCGAGCATTGATAGTCCCTGAGGAAAGCCGCGGACGGACAGACAGACAGACATGGCGAAACTATAAGGATTCTGTTTTTGCTATTTTGGATACGGAACCCTAAAAACTTAGTGTGATTAATTTTTAGTTTTATTTATATGTATTGTGTTGTGCCAGACAGACATTGCTAATAATTGACATTCATTAAATAAAAATCCTCGCTAAAATAGTTATTTAATATGAATAATTAATATTATACGCGCTTACTTAAGTTATTTTTAAATTTTTTGTTTTTATTGCTGCTGAGAATATTAATTGTATTTAAACTAAGATCAATGACTTGTTGAAGGAAAACATAAATATTTGTACGCCTACTGGCAAAACATAGATTCCTGAATGTTGTACTTTTAAGATCGATTATGTACACCTATGTTATTCTGTTCTGTTCTATAACTTCGCAAAGTTATTCAACGGTGTTTGTGAAGATCCCGATCCTGGATCCGCGTGGGAACTACGGCGCAAGCCCTCTCATTCCGAGAGGAGGCCTGTGCCGTGCTGTTTTTTGTGCGGATCCCTAAGAAATGGTGTATTTAAAAATATCTTCACTTCACAGCATGCTTCTCATTTGGAGAACGAGATTCACAAAGTGCTCATCCAATGGACAGAAGCCGAATTGGTGAAGAAGAAATACCACTCCATCAGGCAGGTTACAATAAAAAAAAAGAAAAAAAAAAACATTTATTGCCACATTAAAAAAAATACAATGAACATAACAGAAACACACCAAATAAAACGAAAACCACAAAACAGACAATAACCATACCCAACTGGAATTACAACAACCATGGTTCTAAGTTCCTACAAATTTTCGGTGTTTGCAAAACTAGATCGCTGCTCTTTTACAATCCTATTTATATTATAAATGCGAAAGTTTGTGAGTGGGTGAGTATGTTTGTAACTCCTTCACGCTGAAACGGCTGGATGGATTTGGATGAAATTTGGTATGTTGATAGCTGGACATCTGGAATAAAACATAGGCTATTTTTTATTCCGATATACCCACGGAATAGGGAAACAATTTCGAAATAACAGACTAACTAACCTAACCTAACCTACTGTACTCTATAAAACCATAATAAAATAAACTGAGAAAAAATTTTGGTTTCGGAGAAATTTGATAGTTTGGAAATTAAACCATCCATCCCAGCCTTTATACGCCCCACTGCTGGGCACAGGCCTCCTCTCAGAACGGGAGGGCTTGGGCCGTAGTTGCCACGCGGGCCCAGTGCGGATTGTGAACTTCACACGCACCATTGAATTCCTTCGTAGGTTTCTGCAGGTTTCTTCGCGATGTTTTCTTTCACCATTATAAAGCTCGTGGTAAATTTCAAATGTAATTCCGCACAGAATTATGAAAATCTCGGGTGCGAGCCGGGGTTTAAAATAAAATTAAAACCCACGATCCCCTGCTTGAGAGGCGATAGGTCAAACCACTAGGCCACCAAACAACGGCAGAACACCGTTATAAATAGAAGCCATACCTAAGGCCATCCACGAAAACGCGTGATTATGGAAACTTAGTCTTACCGTATTGACTTGTAGTATGAACCACGACGATGACTCTTGACTACCTAAAACTAAGCAACATCTATTTCTCTCTGTCTGAGTGCACGAACGACACGCTATTCCTATTTCCAATTGTGAAGGGTCTCTAATCACCTCTATTGAAGATCTATAAACTAGGAAGCACAACGATAGCGTGTTGTGCGGGGTTACGCCTACGTGACAGCGCCATCTATCGGGAAAATTCAACAACAAGTTCCCTTTTTAACGAAAATAAAGATGCCAACTATTGGGACAGTGAGGAGCACTCGTACGTTTACCTTACCTTACTCCTAGGTGACAGCGCCATCTATCGGAAACTTTCAACAACAAGTTGCCTTTTGAACGAAATTAAAGATGCCAACTATTGGGACAGTGACGAGCACTCGTACGTTTACCTTACCTACAGTAGTTTTTTTATTTACACTGCATGCAGCATTGCATACAGGTAAAAAAGTGGATGTTGCTAAACTTTGCTTCGAGGACTCGGTAAAAAAAAAAACATTTTCGACTGAGATAGCTTTTACCTATTAACCATTAAATGAAGTCTGAAAATCTTAATTTCTTATGTCAGTCTGTCTATTACACATAGATCATCTAAAATGCCCCCACATTTAGGCATCGTCCTACCTTTACGCGAATGCGCGATAACGCGCGAGTAGCGATGATCGCGTGTTCGCGCGATGGCAAAAACTGGGTGTCCTATTATTCCGCGACTTGACGACACGACGCGAGCGAACCGCAATGAGGGCTATCGTTTTTTGTCTCACTAGATGGCGCACTGTTGCGTGAGGTTTTTAAGTATGGCTTTCAAAGTCTGTTATTATGAGCGTGAAAACAAAGTTTAGATTAAAATCATATTTAATAAACCTTAAAACCGTACCATAAAATATCGAGCATGCTACAGTGTTCCACAGTCCCAGTTTTGTTCGGAAAAAAGGGAGGACAAAGGTTTCCGAAAGACAAAACTGTCTCAAAACAGACATTCATTGCCCCGGAACGCATATTTGCCATAATTAATTTCAGATATTGAAAAATATTCACAAAATTGTTCTAATTATAAATAAACCCGCGTAGCTCACTCGAAAACTATGAGATTTGACATTTCGGAGACCTCACGCTACACTAGCGCCTCTAGCGGCGAATCCATACGCGATAGCCGTCATTATCGCGCGAATTTCAATTAAGACACCTATTCGAATTCAATATGTTTGATCGCGCGTTCGTACGAACTAAGTTCGCGCGAATAGATTTACAACATTTAAGTCGCGCGACCGCGTCGTGCGATGGTCAGTTAGGACACCTATTCTAGTTCAATGTTTGATCGCGCTCGCGCGTTCGTACGAACTATGTTCGCGCGAATAGATTTACAACATTTGAGTCGCGCGACCGCGTCGTGCGATGGTCAGTTAGGACACCTATTCGAGTTCAATGTTTGATCGCGCTCGTGCGTTCGTACGAACTATGTTCGCGCGAATAGATTTACAACATTTAAGTCGCGCGACCGCGTCGTGCGGTGGTCAGTTAGGACACCTATTCGAGTTCAATAGGTTTGATCGCGCTCGCGCGTTCGTACAAACTAAGTTCGCGCGAATAGATTTACAACATTTGAGACGCGCGATCGCGTCGTGCGCTGGTCAGTTAGGACACCTATTCGAGTTCTATATGTTTGATCGTGCATTCGCGTCTATTAGGACGATGCCTTAGTAGATTAGATACATCTCATTAAGTTTGGGACTAAATCATTGGTGTCGTGTTCCGTGATAGTTATTCTTATATTTTTATATCCTAAGCTTTTTTGTAAGCTAGCTAACCTTGTATTGATGGGTACTAGGCAACGGATAAACATGTACTTAAATAGATAGACATACTTAAATACATATCGTCACGTCACTATGTACTTTGAAAAAATCTCGTATCTAAAATCAATATTTCAACAAAATTGAACCTTGACGTAATGTTCATAAAGTTCACTCAGAAAAATTATCTATTTTGAACTACGATTGTTTTTTTAAAAACACCAGACTCCAGAAAAACATTCATTTTTTCACACAAATCTGGTATTCATCGATACCTACAAACTTGTACGGAACCCTCAGAGCGTGAGACCGACTCGCAATTGGCCAGTTTTTTAAATAAACCCCTGTCACTAATTTATTGATTTGACGGCAGACAAGCTCTCATCGATGATTCAGTCAAGTTCGAAAGTTCGTTGACCAGAATCGAAGATCTACTGCAGAAGCAAAAGGAAGAAATCTCCAAATTGGAGGTACGTAATAGTATTAGTTTCTGTACTCAAATGGTTGCCTGGAAGAGATCGGTTTTAAGCGGTAAGACCTTATTTGTTTTGGTTTGTTAGTCTAACATCTGGCAGCATGGTGAACGATGTTGCTCTGAAGTTTAGCTCTGTGCCCTTAGTGTAAGTTTTCGGTTACAAAATACGCCTCGATCGCGTTCGCATTAAAATCTCATTTTGTATGGAAACACGAAAACCGCAAACGTTCCGCTAGAGGCGCTGTTCGTGTTTGCATAAAATAGAGATTTTAACGCGAACGCGATCGAGACGTAGAACTATTTTGTAATCGAAAACTTACACTAAGGCACTGGTTGAGTTCGAAACGCGACAGTGTAGTGTGGTGATGGTGATTGATGGGTTTGTGTGATATGTGTGGAGGAACTGCTTGAACACACATTTCTTTCCATCACAACACGCTGCATCGTATAAAAATGAACGCAACCATATAAAATGTATGAAACCGAGTACAACTACTATACCGTTCTGATGTGTCACAAATGAATATCATTAATAAATTATGACGTTATGAATGTTGAATTTTACATTTTTTAACCGAAAAACCCTCTTGTTATGAGAGGAGGCCTGTGCCCAGCAGTGGGACAATATATAGGCTGGGATAGTGGTGGGATGGAACCGAAAACGGAGGAGTTTCTCAATTTAAGTGTATGTTTTTTTGTACTGTTCTTGTTAAGTGCGAGGTGCAAACTTAGCTTGGTAGTGTTATACTCACAAACGTCCGCATTTATAATGGTATGGTAGTATGATCATACAAATAGAGTTTTCATTTTTGAAACACATCGCTGTCCGAACCGCGCTTGGCCGGTTTTTTTAAATCGATTCAATTTTTTTTTCGAAGACCGGTTAAATGATACCGGCTATAAACGTGAGCCTCACCTTCTAGAGCCAGTGAGGGCTATCGCGTATGAATTCGCCACTAGAGGCGCTAGTGTAGCGCGAGGTCTCCGAAATGTCAAATCTCATAGTTTTTGGGTGAGCTACGCGGGTTTATTTATAATTAGAATAGTTTTGTGAGTATTTTGCAATATCTGAAATTAATTATGGCAAATATGCGTTCCAGGGCAATGAATGTCTGTGTTTTGAGACAGTTTTCTCTTTCGGAAATATTTGTCCTCCCATTTTTCCGAACAAAACGGGGACTATGCAACACTGTGGCATGCTCGATATTTTTATGGTACGGTTTTAAGGTGTATTAAATATTATTTTAATCTAAACTTTGTTTTCACACCCGTAAAAACAGGCTTTGAAAGCGAAACTTGAAAACCTCACGCAACAGTGCGCCATCTAGTGAGACAAAAAACGATAGGTAAAAGTCTATTCGTGTTACCAAAATAACTAGGGTGAATCCTCATGCAGCCGCTCGTCGCTTTGCAGCGATAAATCTGGTCACGTGACCCTGTTTTGAATTTCCCGCGACTCAAAAAATAAGCGTCGTCAACTTGCCGCGTCCCAGCAACGTCAACACGGCTGCTTGCATATTAGAGTTAATGAAAACAAAAAATAATAGTGTTTTTTCCGAAATTGAAGGGGTTTTTTTCCAGCGATAAAGCTCATCATTGCCAGCTTTGTCGCTATATGTCACGTGACCCGATTTGACGCTGGACTGGAAACGAGCTTCGAGCGGCTATATGAGGCCGTATTTAGACAAACGTTGAACTTGGCGGCAACATTTGTAATGAAATTTCTACACAGGGTAGCGGGTCGCTGCAGGTGAGTAATTAAACCAAGGTTTTGGTGCAACAAGATGTTTATTTCTAAGGATACTCACAATTATCCCGCTCCCATCAACCATACAAACACTGTGTATAATTTAAATCCTACTTCCTTATGAAAACTAAGGGTCGTGAATGCAATTGGCCAGTGATTTGAGATAACTTAACTATCTGTATAATCTAAATAAAGGTAACTCCTATACCTCGGCTCCGAAGTTGCCAAACCTGGCTGCAGGCCACTGTGGGCCACTCTAGGACGCCGCCTCGTGCTCGACGTCCCAGCGCCACCGACAGTAAACCACGCTGGGCAGGCCAACCAGCTCCACAGCCGCCAGGGCTCCTTGAAACACTTCTACACGAAGCCACAACAACCACACTTCAGCCCGTGTCTTAGCACCTCCTGTGGACGGATCATGGATTAGAAATAACTCCAGTGGGGTCCCTCAAGGACAGAAGGGACCAGCTCGCTTAGCCTGGTTGACAGACCACCATGAAATTTGGAAATTAGTTAAGCACGCACCGTGGAGGAAATGCAGACTTGCTTAGCGCCGCCTGGGTCACGCTGTCTACTCCACGAAGGCGCAAGACTTTGGACACCACAGCGATCTACAAGCAAAGATCGAGGATTAGAGTTGTCGACCCAAAGGGAAGGCAGGGCTCCAATGGTTTGTCCACATACCACTGAATTCCGGAAGACACTACGTGAGTCGCTCCACGTCACACACACCACAATACCTCACTGAAAACAAAAATGTAAAATAAGTAAAGAGAAACGCTGACAGCGTATTCAGACGCCTTTACCAGGTCCATCAAGAGGAACTCACCAAAAACAGAAAATAATTCCCACTTAGGAACACAACTACTCTTCAACCATCAATCAAAATGGCTGCTCACCCAAAACGCGGCCTCATGCTCGTAGAGCTGTCACTGTTGCCATGTACGATTTTTTTTTTGAAGGACATCACTAGAGTCAAAATCCAAATTTTTACTTTCCAAACCAACCATTAAGAGAAAATAATTATTTAATCCATATTCCTGTAAACGATCTACACAAACGGAGATTAATTTAAATGTCCTTAAGTCAAATGAAAAAACGCCGAATTATGAGATGAACAGAAAAAACATTGACTCGAAAACTCTTGCTGTCACCTGTCAAAATGACAACCTTACAACACCCCTCCTCCCAGACGAATTTCCCGACAAAAAGGAGAGAAATTCCAGCTGGCCCCCAGCTACCTCCACGTAACCCTGAAAACCCCGCCAAGAAACGAAATCAGTTGCACCAAAAATATTTTTTTTTAAAACCCTCCTTTTTAAAAAAAAAAAAGGTCAGCTAGACCCGCCTAAGCTACCGAGTGGTCAACGTCGGCGGCGCGGCGAGCGAGAGCGACCAGCACGGGCCGCGCGTCCGACGTTCACACACCCTTAAAACAAACAAAAATAATAAACGAAATAGCAATAAAAACGTAACACATGCTGTTACGCAATGCTGGACTGACCCACCAGGGTCGAGATTAGTCGGCGTCGGCGGCACGGCGAGCGAAGGCGACTGACGCGGGCCGTGCGTCCGACACCCACCTACTCGATTAAAACTTGAAGTAATAAAGTTTGTAAAAAAAAGGGCATAAATATGCCTGTAAAGAAAATTGTAAAAAATAAAAATAAAAGAGTTGGTGTTCCAAAGGATCATTCTCTGTTCTGTGGGATAAGATGCGAGTAACGACTATTGTCATCCTACCGACCAGCTCTACATAGAGTCAGCCCCTTTCCGGTACCACTTTCATATCTTTAATATGCCATTTTCCTACAGGTTTGCCATTCCCATCCTCCAACTCATATACTAATTTCGAGAGTTTCCTAACCACACGACATTTTTCATATTTTGGGGCCAACTTGGATGCAAAATACTTAGATGCGTCACTTTGTTTAAAGGATCGTTTCCACACAATATCTCCAATCTCAAACTCCAGATCTCGCCGCCGCTGATTGTAGTATTTAGCATTTATTTGGTGAGCCTTCGTCAACTCCTCCTTAACCTCAGCAAACACCTGTTTAAGCTCGCCCAAATTATTGTAAAGGTCACTACGTGACGAAAAGATAATTTCATTAAGGTCTTCGAAATCTTTGTAAATACTACCATCAGCCACAGCCTCACGTCCATGCACTAAAAAGAAAGGGGTATAACCCGTAGCTAAACTCACAGATGTATTTATTGCAAATTGAATTTTGTGTATATTAACGTCCCAGGTACGATGGTCGGTACCGACAAAACTAGAGACAGCTGTCAAAATCGTCCGATTTTGTCTCTCTACGGGATTAACCTGAGGCGTATAAACAGGTCCAAAATGTACTTGAGGTATTTGATATTTGCGGTATAATGACTGAACCTCGTGGCCGCAAAAGTTAGAAGCATTGTCAGACATAATTGTTTGTGGAATTCCATGGACAAGAAACACATGATCCTCGAGCCGCTGCGCTATCACCTTACCGGTGGCACGGCGTAAAGGAAACAGTAAGCAATACTTTGTGAAATAACACGACACCACAAGCAGGTTAGTATTTTGCATCCTAGACATAGGTAAAGGCCCAACAATATCAATACTGAGACACTGGAATGGACGCGAGCAGACCCTAGCACTACCCATTAACCCCGGTGTCTTAACATTGGGGCATTTATAAGCGTTGCAAACGTCACATTCGGAAATAAACTTTATTGTATCTTGGTACATACCAGGCCAAAAATAACGCAACTTCAACCTCTGGTAGGTTTTGGCTATTCCTAAGTGAGCTGCCGTTGGCTCTGAGTGGTTCCCCATTAGAATAGCATGTCTTAAGTCACTTGGAACAACCTCCTTCCAGTCATAGTCTGATCGCAGTTTACTCTTTGACTTGGTATATCGAAATAGCTTATTGTCAATAATTTGAAAATTTGGACAACTCCTAGCTTTATCACGACAACGCTTATAAATGTCACAATACCACGGATCATTTGTCGCGGGTTCCAAGGTGGATACTGGCACCGCTCTGGAGAGCGCGTCAGGCACCACATTATCGATACCGCGCCTATGTTCTATTGTGAAATTATAAGGTGACAAGCGACAGCCCCACCTCTCCAATCGACCGCTAGGGTTCTTCAAATTCAAAAACCACTTCAAACTGGCATGGTCCGTGAAGATTTTAAACGGCTTGCTTCCCTCTAGGTATGGGCGGAAATGTTCTACCACGAACACCACCGCTAGTGCTTCCCTTTCTGTAGCAGAGTAGTTACGCTCGCAGGGTGTTAGTGCGCGACTACAAAAGGCAATCGGATGTTCTTCACCATCGCAAGTCTGCGTTAAGGTACCGCCTATCCCGAAATCGGAAGCGTCGCAGTGAACGGCAAAAGGTTTGTCAAAATCTGGGCAAGCCAGAACCGGGGCACTTGTTAAAGCGGTTTTTAAATCTTCAAAAGCCTTATTAGCCTGAGCGGACCAATCAAAAGGCGGGGCGCCTTTGCGCGTAGACGTGAGAGCGTTTAGTGGTCCCGCAATTGAACTAAAATTTTTAATGAAGCGTCTGTAATAGGAGGCGGTTCCTAGAAAACGCTTCACATCCTTTCTAGAGGCGGGGTGGGGAAATTTTTGATAGCACTAATTTTATCGGGATCCGTTCTTAACCCATGCCGGTCAACTACATAGCCCAAGTACTTCAATTGACTACGGAAAAAACTTGATTTGGCCAGATTTATTGTAAGATTCGCCTTTTCAAAACGAGCAGCCACGGCACGCAGCAGAGCCAAATGTTCCTCAAAGGTGGCCGACACACAGATTAGATCGTCCAAGTATGACCAGACCTTGCCTTCAAACTCGGGTCAAACAATCGATCCATCAGACGCTGCTGCGTAGCTGGTGCTGAAGTCAAACCGAAAGCCATTACTTTGTACTGAAATAGACCGCGGCCAGGAATTGTAAATGCAGTCTTTTCTTTCGAAGACGGATGTAACGGAATTTGATGAAAAGCCGACTTTAAGTCTATTGATGTTAAATATTTGGCCTCTTTCAAGCTATCTAATATTTGTGAAATGTACGGTAAGGGGTAAGAGTCGTGTTTGGAAACATCATTAAGTTTGCGACTGTCCAAGCAAAATCGAAGAGAACCGTCAGCTTTAGGTGCTAAAGTGACGGGACTATTCCATGGGCTAGTGCTAGGCTCTACTAGGTCGTCGCGCAACATCTCGTCTAACTGTCGGTTAAGTTCCCTTAACCTTTCGGGTGACATCCTATAAAAACGTTGTTTAATGGGTACGGCATCACCCGTATCAATTGTATGTGCAATGAGATTGGTGCGTCCTAAACCTTTACGCTCCGCAGAAATGTTTTCAAATTTCTGTATAACCTCTAACGCCTGACACTTTGAATCTCATTAAGAGAATCAAAGTCACTCAAATGAACCTCAGAAACCTCACAATCACTAACGTTCCTCTCGGAACCGTGCCACATAACGCGAGGACCTCCGGAGCTATACCAAAGGCCCTCCAAAAATTAATTACCTAATAACAAGTCCGTCGTCACGCCGGGTATGATATAAAACTTGACAACAACAGTCTTAACGTCAACCGTAACCGGTAGGTATACATAACCAGTGACGGGAGACGACGAGCCGTTTGCTGTTTTTATTACGTCGAGATCGTGTGACCGTACCTAGTGACGTGATTGGGTAAACTGTGTAAAATGTTATTGTTTATTATAGATATTTCTGAACCCGAGTCAAGCAAGCCACCATGCACAGATCCGTAAATGGAGACGTTTTTAAATGGTCGATGGTCATTACCAGCTATGACGTGAACCAGGGTTTATCCCTCCTGCCGTGCACAAATTTTTTATGCATTGCAGGCGGGACAAAGTCCCGGCCCACCCCTACTCGTTTTTTGGACCACGTGACGGACCGGCGGTACATCTGGGGCAATCACGCATTGTAACTCCCTTTTCTCCACATCGATAACATAATATGGACTTTGGTGCCCTACAATCCTTCAATACGTGACCATTCATCCGACACTGAACACAGAAGAGCTCGTTGGGGTTATTGATAACCGCATCCACTGTCATATAGGTCTGCCTATTGTGTGACTGACAAGCTAAGTCGGGGCACAACAACCCATTCGACACTGGAGGCGGCTCTTTGAACGCCCCCACTCGATATTTAGCATGTTCCAATAACCTACAGTGTTCCTTCAATTCCGACCACGAATTAATTCGAGTTAGCGCTAATTGTGACGAATAGAATGGCCTTATTCCGTATTTAACAATTGTTAACTGTTCTTCGTCACTAATTGTTTCCTCAGTCTATTAAAGTAAATTTTCATTATACTTAAATAAATAGTGATATTTTCTTCGGGACCCTGTGTACGTGTACGGATTTCCTGCATTAATCTATAGTCAAAATCGAATGGCAAATATTCTTCTAGAAGGAGCTTTTTTAAGTCACTCCACCCACGAACCTCATTGCACACGCCGCGGTACCAAAAAGAGGCTTCCTCAATAAACAATTCAATAGCCGAAGCAAATAGTTCATCGTTTGAAATATGCCTACTTTGACATAACTCCTCTAAGCGTTCTATGAACGCAACAACACTTGTCTTCCCATTAAACTTCAAATTCAATGTGTGAACACCCTTATTCCTATTACAAGACACATTAACAACCTGACCAACCTGAGTGTGCGTTGACTCATGTTTAGAAGAGGGCTCATCTTCGTCCTGTAAGTCCTGGCTACTCTTGTACAATCTGAACAAATTGTCCACCCTCTGAGTAATCACTGTATGTTTTTTATTTAATTCGGTATACAACTCACAGTCATCTGGGGTTGTTGGTTGCAAACGCCCCAATCTATGAAATAAGTGGTTACTCAGGGCCTGGATTCTGTTCAGGTTCTTCAAGGAAAGTCGCGCGTCAGCAGTCAATTTCGACAATTCGACCAATTTATCAGCTATACACTGGAACTCAACTGATAAGTCACCTAAGAAGGAGTCTATCTCATCAGTAGGTATTTTGTTTGCTAACTCTCGAATTTGTGTCTTTAAGCCAGGGTAAGAATCAACTGGCTGTTCACCACGTATCTTCACTTCATAAATTAACTCATCTTTATGCAGCAGGTGAAAAACAATTGGTTTTTCTTCCATTTTATAAAATAAGTCAACGGGCCACGTGCAACACGATTACAAAATAATTATCTTATTTTAGTTATAACTACTAAAGACTACCTGTTATTGTACTATGTTTATTTAGTACTAAACAAAACGTAAACAACAATGTTACTTTGTTTTGTAATTATTTAAATGAATGTTAATGTATTTATTTTAGTAAAATATTTTTTATGGCTATGTATTTACTTAATTACACCCTGAACAAATGCATTAATCCACAATGGTAAAATATAAGCTTAACCAGAAACTATCAATGTTGGAATATATTCACTTATTTTGTTTGTGTAACAATTATCAAAATTTACCAAAACTCAACTGTTTACATGTGACTGGTACTTAAAATGTTTGTTTCAATTATTGTTAGTTTCTGGTTAAGCTTATATTTTACCATTGTGGATTAATGCATTCGTTCAGGGTGTAATTAAGTAAATACATAGCCATAAAAAATATTTTACTAAAATAAATACATGTGATTAAAAAATAATATATAAGTACTTAATACAATTAACTTGAACCAAAATACAATCCTATTCTACTATTTACAATATATATATAATATTATTAATATTATAAATAAATGTGAAAGTTTGTGAGCGAAAGAAAGAAAAGGAAGAAAGAAAAAGTTTATGAGTGAGTGAGTGAGTATGTTTGTTACTTCTTCAAGCTGAAACGGCTGGACGGATTTGTTGAAATTTGGCGTAAAGTTAGTTTATAACCTGGATTAAGAACATAGGATACTTTTTATCCCGATATTCTCAGGGATAGGGATAAAATCTTGAAATAACAACCACTGGGCTTAGAGTCATGAAATTTGTGTATGTAGGACGTCTGGAATAACACATACGCTACTTTTTATCCCGATATTCCCACGGATAGTTTTGTAACTAAGGGCCCATACATCCTGTATTATATATTCTCTTTATTTATTTTTTATCTTAGGATTAGGTTTTAATAATAGTTTAATAGAGTAAAATACAGAAAAGTACATACAACATAAAAACATTATAAAAACCTAACCTAGTTTGCCCCGGTAACGGGGCAGGGCCCAACTACCGGTGGTCAGGGCGCAGTGTGAGGAACCTCCGGACGATGCGTGCCGTGTCCAGAAGTACGCTTTCTGTATTATCTTATATTTTTGTATTTTTTTCCTTGCTTGTATACTGTAGTTTTTAGTGTTTGCTATTTGTATTATCGATTCGCCTTTATTAGCAAAGAATACAGCTATAA
>NC_133472.1:4425627-4431139 GCF_025370935.1 Choristoneura fumiferana | reverse complement strand
CAAATGTTCAGGAGGCAAAACTCTTTCGATTCCTGTAGTAATTAACAGATGCTAAAAAAATGAAATCTTGTCAATTATGTCTATTTATTTGTTCTTCTCTGTAGCCTAAACGGCTGGACGGTTTCAACATATTGCAGGTATCATTAGAGTAGATTCGTCAAAACTTTCAGAATGACAAATAAAAAATATACGAATAATAAATGAATATCAATATGGCTATTAAATCCCTGTCCAAATATATGTGTCGTAGATAACATTTAGCTACCGTTTTAACAGTAACATCGAAGTGTTTTTTTTTTATTCGACTGGATGGCAAACGAGCAAGTGGGTCTCCTGATGGTAAGAGATCACCACTGCCCATAGACACTCGCAACACCAGGGGGATTGCAGATGCGTTGCCAACCTAGAGGCCTAAGATGGGATACCTCAAGTGCCTCAAGTGTGAAAAAAAATCAACAACTGAACTGGCTTAATTTATTTTTTAAAGAAAAACTAAAATGGAAAAAGCAAGTCCGGTGATCTAGAACTCTGTCCGACTTAACTTGAACCTCGACTGTTGGGGCAAGGTTGGGGCCCACTACATTACGACCTCTTTAATCCGAACCCCGAAAATAGATAGATAGATAGAAACTTTAATCGTCATAACAAAATAACATGCTCTATACACGTTTTTGATAAAAACAAAGGAATAAACATTAAGAAGACAAAACCAGGTTAACAATCATACAGAGAACGCAAAACAGATATAGAGAAACCACAACATTGTAATACAGGGAGCCATGTTATGTAATGAAGATAAGGCGCTGACTCAGCATAATGCCGCGGCAAACAAGCCGTAGCGCTGGTATTCTGCCAGTACCTGTGTGAGTTTGAATGTCGGCAACCGTGGTATCTATCAGTGGTGCCACATTACATGCCATTAAGGATAAAAACGCTTAAACGTGCGATGTAGTGTTAAAATAAAATACCCCCGTTCGGATTATATAGTACACAGAGAATTTATAGGGTATTTTTATGGAATAAAACAAACAACTAACTAGCTTTTTTCTTTGACGTGGACGCCATGTCGTAATTAATAGCAACACAAAATGGCGGACGAATAACAAAAACAAAAATACATGTCATCTGCTCGACATTCGGTAAGCAAGTCGCGAGCCGGCGAGTGAAGAATTATGTAGGAGTAGTAGGCGGGGGAGGGCGTTCGGATTAAAGAGGCGTAGTGTATTGGGAATTTTGAATAGGTTCCGACTGTTGAACTTTAAGTTACTTACGAGTTGTAGACGGTACTAGTTTTTTAGTTTTTCATTTATCGTTATTTTTTGACAGTCGGGTTTTTTTTAAATGAATTTATGCCAAATAATGTTATTTTACATGGCAAGTTCAAGGGTGAAAATAAAACAACATAGTCATATTAATTCAATATATCTGATCACATATCACATCGTTTCACATCAAAAACATACCTTAATTTATTACCAACATAAAACATAAGTTACAATAACTTTATAAACGACATTCTACGATTTCGCGCTGTCATCGTTCATCCACCATTACCTCTCATATTTCGTTTTTAGAATTTTTTTACCGTACAACGGCAAAAACTACTAGACACTGGCAAATTGTCCTCCAATGGACAGAGCCATATTTTTTTAAGAAACAACAACAACGAATTGACTAAACATACGTCTAGCCTCATAGGTAGTGAAAAACAGCATACAAAGATGGAACCTTTTCCCGACGAATGCCATTTTGACATCTCGCACATCTGCTAAAGAAAACATCGCGAAATTGATTGTGAAAAAGTTCCATTCTGGTTCGCGATTCAGTTTCTTCGACTACATACTAATTTAAATAATTTATTGAATCAGGCGTTACTTTGCGGGGGTCCATGTCAATGAACTAAAAGAAATTCTTTGCTCACCCGCGACCTTTTGATAGCTAAGTTTATGCAAGATCAAACGGCAAGTACAAACCGATCTATCACCACCTACACACTACATTGACACATTTCGAACTCAACCAGAGCTCATCTTCAAAGCAACACAACCGTACACCATGCTATTATACCAGATGTGAAACTTAAACTAAACATAACCTTAGCTATCATAAGGTCACGGGTGAGCAAAGATATTCATTCAACCTTAATATATACCTTAATAAGAACTGTATCCTGGTAATTTTTTGTTTATCAAACAAAAGAAAGAATGCGTGCACAATATTTTTTAATTATCAACCGACAGACTAAACAGTTTTTTTAGTCGTCTAGCCCATTAAAGGTCATTGCTCACTACACCGACACCCGTATAATACCATGACCGTAATATGAGCGTGTCAGGAACGGAATGCCAAGCACATGAATGACAACGCGACGGCGACGGCAACTGTTGGTTACGAAACGTTCTAGTGGTTCATAGTCTCATACTGTTCAATAAAAAGAATATATTTTTTCATCTCTCCTGATCGGAAAGTTTAATTTTCATGGCCGTGTGGAAAATTGCGTCTTCATCTCTGTGTGGAAAGTCATTTTTATTTAATTTTTCGATTAGCCACGGAGTCGAAGATAATAGCTAAGAGGATAGCTGGCAACCCTGGCCACGCTCAAACGTCAAAATCGACACAGCTGTTTTTAATTAATTAAATTATTATAATATTAGTGTAATAAGTAATAAAAACATTAAAACCGTTTAATGTTTAACAATAAGTGTTCGCGTAAAAAAGTATCATCGTACAACGCCTGTACATCTCAAAGTAAAAATCTCGGCGGCGGAGTAACGTCAGTGCAACGGACAATGTTCAAATATGCAACGTTAAAAAGGGAAGTATTGTCTCCTATAAACCTAATTAAGTAACATTAGGGCGTTAAACACTTGTGGAATTAAATACTTAAATTCATTAGCTCCTGATTAGCGTACATATTGTTGAGAATCTGACAGTAATTTTAAACCTCGTACCTACTTCTGTTACGAACCGGTCAGCTGTTCACGCTAGCTATAAATACTGTCCTTATTACTATTTTATCATACAACTAGGCTATTTCGTACTACCTGGTCTTGCTTGTCACTCTCTTGTTCTCACAACTACTTCGTATTTCACTTATTAACCACCTCACTTCACTGCTTTTTATGCTTGGTATATAGTTGCGTTGCGGTTAGTTTCAGGTGCGGTGGAGTCACTGTGGGTTACCTGAGCTCAAAATGTCCAGCTCAGTGTTGACTCGCAAGGCCACTGCACGTGAACTCGATATCAAACTGAACGCAGCCCTTAAAGAACTCAAGCAGTCTAAGGCGACGTGTGAGCAGCTACTTCGGGAACGTGACGATGGCGAGTACGAGGTGCAGCAGATAGTGTCAAAGAACACCGAACTTAAACGCGAACTAGCCGACCTAGATGTGATGTACACGGATGTTGAAGAACAACGCGACCGACTGCTGGAGACAGTTTGCAAATTACAACAGTGCTGTGACGTTCACGAGCAAACACTTCAACGAGTAGACGAGCTCGAGTATGAGCTCGCCGCCTCCCACGAATTTGTTCGCCAACTACAGGAACAGATTGAACGCCAAGAAGCCGAGAACACCCAACGGCTGTATGACGAAATAATGCCAGCACCAAACGTCTCCTCGACACGACCGGCAATAGGTTCTTCTAGGTCACCGGTTGTAATAGATTTGACTAAGGACACTTCTTTTGAGTCTACATCAGTGTTTTTCAAAGTCATAATAAATTTAAAAAATATCTTAAATTAAACAGGTTCATAAGAAGATCAAAAAGACTATATAAACAACATCACAGTGTTCATAAAAATACAATTTTATATAAAGATCGTATAAGTATCTTAAACGAGCTAAAAACATGTAATGAAAATTACAACACAGTAGGTACGCTTATGTCACAGACACGTCCGGCTACGGGAAGAAATAAACCGGTTAGAATGTTCCCTAAGGACTTAACTAGCAAATACGAATTATGTCAAATCAAATTAGTGAACACATTTGGCCGCGAACGAGCTTGTTGATTTATGTTTATATAACGAACACCGCGTCAATTCTTTGTTAGCGCGCGAGAGCGCATTGCAAACTAAATTACATAATCAGTCCGAGTTACCCGACCGCAGCGTGGACTTCTGTGACATATCTGTAGGTAATGATGGAAATATCTGTAAGAATGTTAATAAAACCCTAGTATTTTCTGATAGGATAGGAAAGGGATTGGGCAAATTATTGTAATAATATATCAAACAGCTGTGTCATAAATAACTGTATGCCTAATGCCTCATTCAAACAAATAATTGAAAAAATTATGCTCACTCAGGTGACTAAGCAGTCAATCATTGTATTAATGTTAAGTGACGGGTCCGACGTTAGGTATTCGGACATAAAAACTGGGTTCGATTTACTATCAAAACTAGGTGTTAAAAACATTATTATAGGTGCGTTTCCCTATTCTGCTTCTCTAAATAAATCCAATAATCATTTATATCGTTTAAACAAATTATTGTTTAAGATGACGAGCCGTCATAGTGACGTTTTATTTTTTGACACTAATAATGTTATTAGTGACTACCGACTGACCCCCGACAAGCTTGCTAAATCCTTAGCATGTTATATTAATTCCGTATTCGGAATCACCCCCCCTCCCCCGCCCTGTTAGGACGACACCTTCAAGCGCGAATGTGTCTTTAAACTACCTACACCGACAATAGAGAAGCAAAGTAGTCTATCATTTCTACATCAAAATATAAATCGCTTCACTGGCAAAATTAGATTTAGAATTACTCTCTGAAAAGTTAAACTTAGATATTATCTGCTTAACAGAAACCTGGCTAAAAAAAGATTCATGCAATTTAATGTACATAATTATGCAATAGCCAGCGCCTTCTGCAGAGAATCTGCAGCAGGTGGCGGGTCTCTCATATTAGTGAAAAATGGTTTAAAGTTCAAAGAACGCAAAGACCTGTCCAGCCTTTCTGTTGAACGTGTATGCGAGATCGCTTCTGCGGAAACGGAACAGTATTTATTTTATGTATATATAGACCACCAAACTCGAGTATTCCTTTGTTATAAATACTATGGAAGATGTTCTAAGGAAATCAGTAAAACGTAATAAAGCGCTGGTGGTCTGCGGGACTTTAATATCGATATTTTATCACAATCCGTTGAAAAAGACCAGTTTATTTCTGTTCTAAAATCTTTTAATTTAAATTTCTTATTTAATGAACCCACCAGAGTCACAACCACTTCGGCCACATGTATTGACAACATTTGGTTAACTTGTAAGTATTTAGAAAAAGCTGTTATCAGTGGAGTACGATCGGATCACAAAGCTCAAACAGTGAAGTTACCTCGGCTAGGGGCGGTGTTAATCAAACCATAGAAATTAGGCCGTTGAACAACAAAGACTTGACCGTCTCAAAACAAACATCGCGCAAAAAGTAAACAATTTAAAAGTAAATACTAAAATCCAACGAAAATTTCAAGATATTGTTAATTACTGTATGCGAGAATACGATAAA